>NW_028232032.1:0-262500 GCF_054491065.1 Syngnathus leptorhynchus
GCAGAGGCAGAGCAGGTCTGGAGCTGGAGGCACAGTCAAAGGCGGAAGTGGGGCTGAAGTCAGAGGGAGAGCTGAAGTCAGAGGCAGAGCTGGTGGTGGAGTCAGAGAATGCTCCATTAAACCATATAGTGTACATTCCTTCCCTGCAACACTAGTGAAGTCTTCATGGTATAGTGGATAGTGCTCTGGACTTTCACCCCAGCGACCCGAGTTCAAATCCCGGCTGAAGTCAGAGGCAGAGATGGTGTAGAGCTGGAGTCAGAGGCAGAAATGAAGTCAGAGGTAGAGCTGGTGTGGAGCTGAAGTCAGAGGCGGAGATGAAGTGGGAGTCAGATGCAAAGCTGGTGTGGGGCTGGAGTGGGAGGCAGAGCTGGTGTGGAGCTGAAGTCAGAGGTGGAGCTGAAGTCAGGGACTGGTGTGGAGTTGGAGTCAGAGGTAGAACTGAAGTCAGGGTTGGAGGTGGAGCTGATGTCAGAGACTGGTGTGGAGCTGGAGGCGGAGCTGAAGGCAGAGGCAGAGCAGGTCTGGAGCTGGAGGCAGAGTCAAAGGCGGAAGTGGGGCTGAAGTCAGAGCTGGAGGCGGAGCTGAAGTCAGAGGCAGAGCTGGAGGCGGTGCTGAAGTCAAAGGTGGAGCTGAAGTCAGAGGCAGAGCTGGTGGTGGAGTCAGAGAATGCTCCATTAAACCATATAGTGTACATTCCTTCCCTGCAACACTAGTGAAGTCTTAATGGTATAGTGGATAGTGCTCTGGACTCTCACCCCAGCGACCCGAGTTCAAATCCCGGTGGGACCAAAGAAAATATGTCATCACGGAAAAGGTGTTGGAGGCGGAGCTGGAGCTGTAGGCGGAGCTGAAGTCAGAGGCGGACCTGAAGTCAGAGGCAGATTTGGTGTGGCGCCGGAATTGGAAGCGGCTGAAGTAAGTGGCAGAGATGGTGTGGAACTGGAGTTGGAGGAGGAGCTGTAGTGTGAGATGGAACTGAAGTTGAAGTCAGATGCAGAACTGGTGTGGAGCTGGAGTCAGAGGTGGAGCTGAAGTCAGAAACTGATGTGGAGCTGACGGCGGAGTTGGAGGCGGAAGTGGGGCTGAAGTCAGAGGCAGAGATGGTGTAGAGCTGGAGTCAGAGGTAGAGCTGGTGTGGAGCTGAAGTCAGAGGCGGAGATGAAGTTGGAGTCAGATGCAAAGCTGGTGTGGGGCTGGAGTAAGAGGTGGAGCTGAAGTCAGAGACTGGTGTGGAGCTGGAGTCAGAGGTAGAGCTGAAGTCAGGGTTGGAGATGGAGCTGAAGTCAGAGACTGGTGTGGAGCTGGAGGCGGAGCTGAAGGCAGAGGCAGAGCAGGTCTGGAGCTGGAGGCAGAGTCAAAGGCGGAATTGGGGCTGAAGTCAGAGGCAGAGCTGGAGGCGGAGCTGAAGTCAGAGGCAGAGCTGGAGGCGGTGCTGAAGTCAGAGGTGGAGCTGAAGTCAGAGGCAGAGCTGGTGGTGGAGTCAGAGAATGCTCCATTAAACCATATAGTGTACATTCCTTCCCTGCAACACTAGTGAAGTCTTCATGGTATAGTGGATAGTGCTCTGGACTCTCACCCCAGCGACCCGAGTTCAAATCCCGGCTGAAGTCAGAGGCAGAGATGGTGTAGAGCTGGAGTCAGAGGCAGAAATGAAGTCAGAGTTAGAGCTGGTGTGGAGCTGAAGTCAGAGGCGGTGATGAAGTAGGAGTCAGATGCAAAGCTGGTGTGGGGCTGGAGTTGGAGGCAGAGCTGGTGTGGAGCTGAAGTCAGAGGTGGAGCTGAAGTCAGAGACTGGTGTGGAGCTGGAGTCAGAGGTACAGTGAAGTCAGGGTTGGAGGTGGAGCTGATGTCAGAGACTGGTGTGGAGCTGGAGGCGGAGCTGAAGGCAGAGGCAGAGGAGGTCTGGAGCTGGAGGCACAGTCAAAGGCGGAAGTGGGGCTGAAGTCAGAGGCAGAGCTGGAGGTGGAGCTGAAGTCAGAGGCAGAGCCGGAGGCGGTGCTGAAGTCAGATGTGGAGCTGAAGTCAGAGGCAGAGCTGGTGGTGGAGTCAGAGAATGCTCCATTAAACCATATAGTGTACATTCCTTCCCTGCAACACTAGTGAAGTCTTCATGGTATAGTGGATAGTGCTCTGGACTCTCACCCCAGCGACCCGAGTTCAAATCCCGGCTGAAGTCAGAGGCAGAGATGGTGTAGAGCTGGAGTCAGAGGCAGAAATGAAGTCAGAGGTAGAGCTGGTGTGGAGCTGAAGTCAGAGGCGGAGATGAAGTAGGAGTCAGATGCAAAGCTGGTGTGGGGCTGGAGTTGGAGGCAGAGCTGGTGTGGAGCTGAAGTCAGAGGTGGAGCTGAAGTCAGAGACTGGTGTGGAGCTGGAGTCAGAGGTACAGCTGAAGTCAGGGTTGGAGGTGGAGCTGATGTCAGAGACTGGTGTGGAGCTGGAGGCGGAGCTGAAGGCAGAGGCAGAGCAGGTCTGGAGCTGGAGGCAGAGTCAAAGGCGGAAGTGGGGCTGAAGTCAGAGGCAGAGCTGGAGGCGGAGCTGAAGTCAGAGGCAGAGCTGGAGGCGGTGCTGAAGTCAGAGGTGGAGCTGAAGTCAGAGGCAGAGCTGGTGGTGGAGTCAGAGAATGCTCCATTAAACCATATAGTGTACATTCCTTCCCTGCAACACTAGTGAAGTCTTAATGGTATAGTGGATAGTGCTCTGGACTCTCACCCCAGCGACCCGAGTTCAAATCCCGGTGGGACCAAAGAAAATATGTCATCATGGAAAAGGCGTTGGTGGCGGAGCTGGAGCTGTAGGCGGAGCTGAAGTCAGAGGCGGAGCTGAAGTCAGAGGCAGATTTGGTGTGGTGCCGAAATTGAAGGCGGAGCTGAAGTCAGTGGCAGAGATGGTGTGGAGCTGGAGTTGGAGGAGAAGCTGTGGTCAGAGATGGAACTGAAGTTGTGGTCAGATGCAGAACTGGTGTGGAGCTGAAGTCAGAGGCGGAGCTGAAGTCAGAAACTGGTGTGGAGCTGGCGGCGGAGTTGGAGGCGGAAGTGGGGCTGAAGTCAGAGGCAGAGATGGTGAAGAGCTGGAGTCAGAGGCAGAAATGAATTCAGAGGTAGAGCTGGTGTGGAGCTGAAGTCAGAGGCGGAGATGAAGTTTGAGTCAGATGCAAAGCTGGTGTGGGGCTGGAGTCAGAGGTGGAGCTGAAGTCAGAGACTGGTGTGGAGCTGGAGTCAGAGGTAGAGCTGAAGTCAGGGTTGGAGGTGGAGCTGAAGTCGGAGATTGGTGTGGAGCTGGAGGCGGAGCTGAAGGCAGAGGCAGAGCAGGTCTGGAGCTGGAGGCAGAGTCAAAGGCGGAAGTGGGGCTGAAGTCAGAGGCAGAGCTGGAGGCGGAGCTGAAGTCAGAGGCAGAGCTGGAGGCGGTGCTGAAGTCAGAGGTGAAGCTGAAGTCAGAGGCAGAGCTGGTGGTGGAGTCAGAGAATGCTCCATTAAACCATATAGTGTACATTCCTTCCCTGCAACACTAGTGAAGTCTTAATGGTATAGTGCATAGTGCTCTGGACTCTCACCCCAGCGACCCGAGTTCAAATCCCGGTGGGACCAAAGAAAAAATGTCATCATGGAAAAGGTGTTGGAGGCGGAGCTGGAGCTGTAGGCGGAGCTGAAGTCAGAGGCGGACCTGAAGTCAGAGGCAGATTTGGTGTGGCGCCGGAATTGGAAGCGGAGCTGAAGTCAGTGGCAGAGATGGTGTGGAACTGGAGTTGGAGGAGGAGCTGTAGTGTGAGATGGAACTGAAGTTGAAGTCAGATGCAGAACTGGTGTGGAGCTGGAGTCAAAGGTGGAGCTGAAGTCAGAAACTGGTGTGGAACTAGCGGCGGAGTGTGAGGCGGAAGTGGGGCTGAAGTCAGAGGCAGAGATGGTGTAGAGCTGGAGTCAGAGGCAGAAATGAAGTCAGAGGTAGAGCTGGTGTGGAGCTGAAGTCAAAGGGGGGGATGAAATTGGAGTCAGATGCAAAGCTAGTGTGGGGCTGGAGTCAGAGGTGGAGCTGAAGTGAGACTGGTGTGGAGCTGGAGTCAGAGGTAGAGCTGAAGTCAGGGTTGGAGGTGGAGCTGAAGTCGGAGACTGGTGTGGAGCTGGAGGCGGAGCTGAAGGCAGAGGCAGAGCTGGTCTGGAGCTGGAGGCAGAGTCAAAGGCGGAAGTGGGGCTGAAGTCAGAGGCAGAGCTGGAGGCGGAGCTGAAGTCAGAGGCAGAGCTGGAGGTGGTGCTGAAGTCAGAGGTGGAGCTGAAGTCAGAGGCAGAGCTGGTGGTGGAGTCAGAGAATGCTCCATTAAACCATATAGTGTACATTCCTTCCCTGCAACACTAGTGAAGTCTTCATGGTATAGTGGGTAGTGCTCTGGACTCTCACCCCAGCGACCCGAGTTCAAATCCCGGTGGGACCAAAGAAAATATGTCATCATGGAAAAGGCGTTGGTGGCGGAGCTGGAGCTGTAGGCGGAGCTGAAGTCAGAGGCGGAGCTGAAGTCAGAGGCAGATTTGGTGTGGTGCCGAAATTGAAGGCGGAGCTGAAGTCAGTGGCAGAGATGGTGTGGAGCTGGAGTTGGAGGAGAAGCTGTAGTCAGAGATGGAACTGAAGTTGAAGTCAGATGCAGAACTGGTGTGGAGCTGGAGTCAGAGGTGGAGCTGAAGTCAGAAACTGGTGTGGAGCTGGCGGCGGGGTTGGAGGCGGAAGTGGGGCTGAAGTCAGAGGTAGAGATGGTGTAGAGCTGGAGTCAGAGGCAGAAATGAAGTCAGAGGTAGAGCTGGTGTGAAACTGAAGTCAGCGGCGGAGATGAAGTTGGAGTCAGATGCAAAGCTGGTGTGGGGCTGGAGTCAGAGGTGGAGCTGAAGTCAGAGACTGGTGTGGAGCTGGAGTCAGAGGTAGAGCTGAAGTCAGGGTTGGAGGTGGAGCTGAAGTCGGAGATTGGTGTGGAGCTGGAGGCGGAGCTGAAGGCAGAGGCAGAGCAGGTCTGGAGCTGGAGGCAGAGTCAAAGGCGGAAGTGGGGCTGAAGTCAGAGGCAGAGCTGGAGGCGGAGCTGAAGTCAGAGGCAGAGCTGGAGGCGGTGCTGAAGTCAGAGGTGGAGCTGAAGTCAGAGGCAGAGCTGGTGGTGGAGTCAGAGAATGCTCCATTAAACCATATAGTGTACATTCCTTCCCTGCAACACTAGTGAAGTCTTCATGGTATAGTGGATAGTGCTCTGGACTCTCACCCCAGCGACCCGAGTTCAAATCCCGGTGGGACCAAAGAATATATATCATCATGGAAAAGGCGTTGGTGGCCGAGCTGGAGCTGTAGGCGGAGCTGAAGTCAGAGGCGGAGCTGAAGTCAGAGGCAGATTTGGTGTGGTGCCGAAATTGAAGGCGGAGCTGAAGTCAGTGGCAGAGATGTTGTGGAGCTGGAGTTGGAGGAGAAGCTGTAATAAGAGATGGAACTGAAGTTGTGGTCAGATGCAGAACTGGTGTGGAGCTGGAGTCAGAGGCGGAGCTGAAGTCAGAAACTGGTGTGGAGCTGGCGTCGGAGTTGGAGGCGGAAGTGGGGCTGAAGTCAGAGGCAGAGATGGTGTAGAGCTGGCGTCAGAGGCAGAAATGAAGTCATAGGTAGAGCTGGTGTGGAGCTGAAGTCAGAGGCGGAGATGAAGTTGGAGTCAGATGCAAAGCTGGTGTGGAGCTGGAGTCAGACGTGGAGCTGAAGTCAGAGACTGGTGTGGAGCTGGAGTCAGAGGTAGAGCTGAAGTCAGGGTTGGAGGTGGAGCTGAAGTCAGAGACTAGTGTGGAGCTGGAGGCGGAGCTGAAGGCAGAGGCAGAGCAGGTCTGGAGCTGGAGGCAGAGTCAAAGGCGGAAGTGGGGCTGAAGTCAGAGGCAGAGCTGGAGGCGGAGCTGAAGTCAGAGGCAGAGCTGGAGGCGGTGCTGAAGTCAGAGGTGGAGCTGAAGTCAGAGGCAGAGCTGGTGGTGGAGTCAGAGAATGCAGTCAGAGGTAGAGCTGGTGTGAAGTAGGAGTCAGATGCAAAGCTGGTGTGGGGCTGGAGTTGGAGGCAGAGCTGGTGTGGAGCTGAAGTCAGAGGTGGAGCTGAAGTCAGAGACTGGTGTGGAGCTGGAGTCAGAGGTACAGCTGAAGTCAGGGTTGGAGGTGGAGCTGAAGTCAGAGACTAGTGTGGAGCTGAAGGCGGAGCTGAAGGCAGAGGCAGAGCAGGTCTGGAGCTGGAGGCAGAGTCAAAGGCGGAAGTGGGGCTGAAGTCAGAGGCAGAGCTGGAGGCGGAGCTGAAGTCAGAGGCAGAGCTGGAGGCGGTGCTGAAGTCAGAGGTGGAGCTGAAGTCAGAGGCAGAGCTGGTGGTGGAGTCAGAGAATGCTCCATTAAACCATATAGTGTACATTCCTTCCCTGCAACACTAGTGAAGTCTTCATGGTATAGTGGATAGTGCTCTGGACTCTCACCCCAGCGACCCGAGTTCAAATCCCGGTGGGACCAAAGAAAATATGTCATCATGGAAAAGGCGTTGGTGGCGGAGCTGGAGCTGTAGGCGGAGCTTAAGTCAGAGGCGGAGCTGAAGTCAGAGGCAGATTTGGTGTGGTGCCGAAATTGAAGGCGGAGCTGAAATCAGTGGCAGATATGGTGTGGAGCTGGAGTTGGAGGAGAAGCTGTGGTCAGAGATGGAACTGAAGTTGTGGTCAGATGCAGAACTGGTGTGGAGTTGGAGTCAGAGGCGGAGCTGAAGTCAGAAACTGGTGTGGAGCTGGCGGCGGAGTTGGAGGCGGAAGTGGGGCTGAAGTCAGAGGCAGAGATGGTGAAGAGCTGGAGTCAGAGGCAGAAATGAAGTCAGAGGTAGAGCTGGTGTGGAGCTGAAGTCAGAGGTGGAGATGAAGTTGGAGTCAGATGCAAAGCTGCTGTGGGGCTGGAGTCAGAGGTGGAGCTGAAGTCAGAGACTGGTGTGGAGCTGGAGTCAGAGGTAGAGCTGAAGTCAGGGTTGGAGGTGGAGCTGAAGTCAGAGACTGGTGTGGAGCTGGAGGCGGTGCTGAAGGCAGAGGCAGAGGAGGTCTGGAGCTGGAGGCACAGTCAAAGGCGGAAGTGGGGCTGAAGTCAGAGGCAGAGCTGGAGGCGGAGCTGAAGTCAGAGGCAGAGCTGGAGGCGGTGCTGAAGTCAGAGGTGGAGCTGAAGTCAGAGGCAGAGCTGGTGGTGGAGTCAGAGAATGCTCCATTAAACCATATAGTGTACATTCCTTCCCTGCAACACTAGTGAAGTCTTCATGGTATAGTGGATAGTGCTCTGGACTCTCACCCCAGCGACCCGAGTTCAAATCCCGGTGGGACCAAAGAATATATATCATCATGGAAAAGGCGTTGGTGGCCGAGCTGGAGCTGTAGGCGGAGCTGAAGTCAGAGGCG
This sequence comes from Syngnathus leptorhynchus, assembly GCF_054491065.1. Lineage (NCBI taxonomy): Eukaryota > Metazoa > Chordata > Actinopteri > Syngnathiformes > Syngnathidae > Syngnathus > Syngnathus leptorhynchus. Next base: position 7,404 of record NW_028232032.1, read on the forward strand.
GAGCTGAAGTCAGAGGCAGATTTGGTGTGGTGCCGAAATTGAAGGCGGAGCTGAAGTCAGTGGCAGAGATGGTGTGGAGCTGGAGTTGGAGGAGAAGCTGTAGTCAGAGATGAAACTGAAGTTGTGGTCAGATGCAGAACTGGGGTGGAGCTGGAGTCAGAGGCGGAGCTGAAGTCAGAAACTGGTGTGGAGCTGGCGGCGGAGTTGGAGGCGGAAGTGGGGCTGAAGTCAGAGGCAGAGATGGTGTAGAGCTGGAGTCAGAGGCAGAAATGAAGTCAGAGGTAGAGCTGGTGTGGAGCTGCAGTCAGAGGCGGAGATGAAGTTGGATCAGATGCAAAGCTGCTGTGGGGCTGGAGTCAGAGGTGGAGCTGAAGTCAGAGACTGGTGTGGAACTGGAGTCAGAGGTAGAGCTAAAGTCAGGGTTGGAGGTGGAGCTGAAGTCAGAGACTGGTGTGGAGCTGGAGGCGGAGCTGAAGGCAGAGGCAGAGCAGGTCTGGAGCTGGAGGCACAGTCAAAGGCGGAAGTGGGGCTGAAGTCAGAGGCAGAGCTGGAGGCGGAGCTGAAGTCAGAGGCGAGCTGGAGGCGGTGCTGAAGTCAGAGGTGGAGCTGAAGTCAGTGGCAGAGCTGGTGGTGGAGTCAGAGAATGCTCCATTAAACCATATAGTGTACATTCCTTCCCTGCAACACTAGTGAAGTCTTCATGGTATAGTGGATAGTGCTCTGGACTCTCACCCCAGCGACCCGAGTTCAAATCCCGGCTGAAGTCAGAGGCAGAGATGGTGTAGAGCTGGAGTCAGAGGCAGAAATGAAGTCAGAGGTAGAGCTGGTGTGGAGCTGAAGTCAGAGGCGGAGATGAAGTTGGAGTCAGATGCAAAGCTGGTGTGGGGCTGGAGTTGGAGGCAGAGCTGGTGTGGAGCTGAAGTCAGAGGTGGAGCTGAAGTCAGGGACTGGTGTGGAGTTGGAGTCAGAGGTAGAGCTGATGTCAGGGTTGGAGGTGGAGCTGATGTCAGAGACTGGTGTGGAGCTGGAGGCGGAGCTGAAGGCAGTGGCAGAGCAGGTCTGGAGCTGGAGGCAGAGTCAAAGGCGGAAGTGGGGCTGAAGTCAGAAGCAGAGTTGGAGGCGGAGCTGTAGTCAGAGGCAGAGCTGGAGGCGGTGCTGAAGTCAGAGGTGGAGCTGAAGTCAGAGGCAGAGCTGGTGGTGGAGTCAGAGAATGCTCCATTAAACCATATAGTGTACATTCCTTCCCTGCAACACTAGTGAAGTCTTCATGGTATAGTGGATAGTGCTCTGGACTCTCACCCCAGCGACCCGAGTTCAAATCCCGGCTGAAGTCAGAGCCAGAGATGGTGTAGAGCTGGAGTCAGAGGCAGAAATGAAGTCAGAGGTAGAGCTGGTGTGGAGCTGAAGTCAGAGGCGGAGATGAAGTGGGAGTCATATGCAAAGCTGGTGTGGGGCTGGAGTTGGAGGCAGAGCTGGTGTGGAGCTGAAGTCAGAGCTGGAGCTGAAGTCAGGGACTGGTGTGGAGTTGGAGTCAGAGGTAGAGCTGAAGTCAGGGTTGGAGGTGGAGCTGATGTCAGAGACTGGTGTGGAGCTGGAGGCGGAGCTGAAGGCAGAGGCAGAGCAGGTCTGGAGCTGGAGGCAGAGTCAAAGGCGGAAGTGGGGCTGAAGTCAGAGCTGGAGGCGGAGCTGAAGTCAGAGGCAGAGCTGGAGGCGGTGCTGAAGTCAGAGGTGGAGCTGAAGTCAGAGGCAGAGCTGGTGGTGGAGTCAGAGAATGCTCCATTAAACCATATAGTGTACATTCCTTCCCTGCAACACTAGTGAAGTCTTAATGGTATAGTGGATAGTGCTCTGGACTCTCACCCCAGCGACCCGAGTTCAAATCCCGGTGGGACCAAAGAAAATATGTCATCATGGAAAAGGTGTTGGAGGCGGAGCTGGAGCTGGAGGCGGAGCTGAAGTCAGAGGCGGACCTGAAGTCAGAGGCAGATTTGGTGTGGCGCCGGAATTGGAAGCGGAGCTGAAGTAAGTGGCAGAGATGGTGTGGAACTGGAGTTGGAGGAGGAGCTGTAGTGTGAGATGGAACTGAAGTTGAAGTCAGATGCAGAACTGGTGTGGAGCTGGAGTCAGAGGTGGAGCTGAAGTCAGAAACTGATGTGGAGCTGGCGGCGGAGTTGGAGGCGGAAGTGGGGCTGAAGTCAGAGGCAGAGATGGTGTAGAGCTGGAGTCAGAGGTAGAGCTGGTGTGGAGCTGAAGTCAGAGGCGGAGATGAAGTTGGAGTCAGATGCAAAGCTGGTGTGGGGCTGGAGTAACAGGTGGAGCTGAAGTCAGAGACTGTTGTGGAGCTGGAGTCAGAGGTAGAGCTGAAGTCAGGGTTGGAGATGGAGCTGAAGTCAGAGACTGGTGTGGAGCTGGAGGCGGAGCTGAAGGCAGAGGCAGAGCAGGTCTGGAGCTGGAGGCACAGTCAAAGGCGGAAGTGGGGCTGAAGTCAGAGGCAGAGCTGGAGGCGGAGCTGAAGTCAGAGGCAGAGCTGGAGGCGGTGCTGAAGTCAGAGGTGAAGCTGAAGTCAGAGGCAGAGCTGGTGGTGGAGTCAGAGAATGCTCCATTAAACCATATAATGTACATTCCTTCCCTGCAACACTAGTGAAGTCTTAATGGTATAGTGGATAGTGCTCTGGACTCTCACCCCAGCGACCCGAGTTCAAATCCCGGTGGGACCAAAGAAAATATGTCATCATGGAAAAGGTGTTGGAGGCGGAGCTGGAGCTGTAGGCGGAGCTGAAGTCAGAGGCGGACCTGAAGTCAGAGGCAGATTTGGTGTGGCGCCGGAATTGGAAGCGGAGCTGAAGTCAGTGGCAGAGATGGTGTGGAACTGGAGTTGGAGGAGGAGCTGTAGTGTGAGAGGGAACTGAAGTTGAAGTCAGATGCAGAACTGGTGTGGAGCTGGAGTCAAAGGTGGAGCTGAAGTCAGAAACTGGTGTGGAACTAGCGGCGGAGTGTGAGGCGGAAGTGGGGCTGAAGTCAGAGGCAGAGATGGTGTAGAGCTGGAGTCAGAGGCAGAAATGAAGTCAGAGGTAGAGCTGGTGTGGAGCTGAAGTCAGAGGCGGAGATGAAATTGGAGTCAGATGCAAAGCTGGTGTGGGGCTGGAGTCAGAGGTGGAGCTGAAGTGAGACTGGTGTGGAGCTGGAGTCAGAGGTAGAGCTGAAGTCAGGGTTGGAGGTGGAGCTGAAGTCGGAGACTGGTGTGGAGCTGGAGGCGGAGCTGAAGGCAGAGGCAGAGTTGGTCTGGAGCTGGAGGCAGAGTCAAAGGCGGAAGTGGGGCTGAAGTCAGAGCCAGAGCTGGAGGCGGAGCTGAAGTCAGAGGCAGAGCTGGAGGCGGTGCTGAAGTCAGAGGTGGAGCTGAAGTCAGAGGCAGAGCTGGTGGTGGAGTCAGAGAATGCTCCATTAAACCATAAAGTGTACATTCCTTCCCTGCAACACTAGTGAAGTCTTCATGGTATAGTGGGTAGTGCTCTGGACTCTCACCCCAGCGACCCGAGTTCAAATCCCGGTGGGACCAAAGAAAATATGTCATCATGGAAAAGGCGTTGGTGGCGGAGCTGGAGCTGTAGGCGGAGCTGAAGTCAGAGGCGGAGCTGAAGTCAGAGGCAGATTTGGTGTGGTGCCGAAATTGAAGGCGGAGCTGAAGTCAGTGGCAGAGATGGTGTGGAGCTGGAGTTGGAGGAGAAGCTGTAGTCAGAGATGGAACTGAAGTTGAAGTCAGATGCAGAACTGGTGTGGAGCTGGAGTCAGAGGTGGAGCTGAAGTCAGAAACTGGTGTGGAGTTGGCGGCGGAGTTGGAGGCGGAAGTGGGGCTGAAGTCAGAGGCAGAGATGGTGTAGAGCTGGAGTCAGAGGCAGAAATGAAGTCAGAGGTAGAGCTGGTGTGAAGCTGAAGTCAGAGGCGGAGATGAAGTTGGAGTCAGATGCAAAGCTGGTGTGGGGCTGGAGTCAGAGGTGGAGCTGAAGTCAGAGACTGGTGTGGAGCTGGAGTCAGAGGTAGAGCTGAAGTCAGAGTTGGAGGTGGAGCTGAAGTCGGATATTGGTGTGGAGCTGGAGGCGGAGCTGAAGGCAGAGGCAGAGCAGGTCTGGAGCTGGAAGCAGAGTCAAAGGCGGAAGTGGGGCTGAAGTCAGAGGCAGAGCTGGAGGCGGAGCTGAAGTCAGAGGTGGAGCTGAAGTCAGAGGCAGAGCTGGTGGTGGAGTCAGAGAATGCTCCATTAAACCATATAGTGTACATTCCTTCCCTGCAACACTAGTGAAGTCTTCATGGTATAGTGGATAGTGCTCTGGACTCTCACCCCAGCGACCCGAGTTCAAATCCCGGTGGGACCAAAGAATATATATCATCATGGAAAAGGCGTTGGTGGCCGAGCTGGAGCTGTAGGCGGAGCTGAAGTCAGAGGCGGAGCTGAAGTCAGAGGCAGATTTGGTGTGGTGCCGAAATTGAAGGCGGAGCTGAAGTCAGTGGCAGAGATGTTGTGGAGCTGGAGTTGGAGGAGAAGCTGTAATAAGAGATGGAACTGAAGTTGTGGTCAGATGCAGAACTGGTGTGGAGCTGGAGTCAGAGGCGGAGCTGAAGTCAGAAACTGGTGTGGAGCTGGCGTCGGAGTTGGAGGCGGAAGTGGGGCTGAAGTCAGAGGCAGAGATGGTGTAGAGCTGGCGTCAGAGGCGGAAATGAAGTCATAGGTAGAGCTGGTGTGGAGCTGAAGTCAGAGGCGGAGATGAAGTTGGAGTCAGATGCAAAGCTGGTGTGGGGCTGGAGTCAGAGGTGGAGCTGAAGTCAGAGACTGGTGTGGAGCTGGAGTCAGAGGTAGAGCTGAAGTCAGGGTTGGAGGTGGAGCTGAAGTCAGAGACTAGTGTGGAGCTGGAAGCGGAGCTGAAGGCAGAGGCAGAGCAGGTCTGGAGCTGGAGTCAAAGGCGGAAGTGGGGCTGAAGTCAGAGGCAGAGCTGGAGGCGGAGCTGAAGTCAGAGGCAGAGCTGGAGGCGGTGCTGAAGTCAGAGGTGGAGCTGAAGTCAGAGGCAGAGCTGGTGGTGGAGTCAGAGAATGCTCCATTAAACCATATAGTGTACATTCCTTCCCTGCAACACTAGTGAAGTCTTCATGGTATAGTGGATAGTGCTCTGGACTCTCACCCCAGCGACCCGAGTTCAAATCCCGGCTGAAGTCAGAGGCAGAGATGGTGTAGAGCTGGAGTCAGAGGCAGAAATGAAGTCAGAGGTAGAGCTGGTGTGGAGCTGAAGTCAGAGGCGGAGATGAAGTTGGAGTCAGATGCAAAGCTGGTGTGGGGCTGGAGTTGGAGGCAGAGCTGGTGTGGAGCTGAAGTCAGAGGTGGAGCTGAAGTCAGGGACTGGTGTGGAGTTGGAGTCAGAGGTAGAACTGATGTCAGGGTTGGAGGTGGAGCTGATGTCAGAGACTGGTGTGGAGCTGGAGGCGGAGCTGAAGGCAGTGGCAGAGCAGGTCTGGAGCTGGAGGCAGAGTCAAAGGCGGAAGTGGGGCTGAAGTCAGAAGCAGAGTTGGAGGCGGAGCTGTAGTCAGAGGCAGAGCTGGAGGCGGTGCTGAAGTCAGAGGTGGAGCTGAAGTCAGAGGCAGAGCTGGTGGTGGAGTCAGAGAATGCTCCATTAAACCATATAGTGTACATTCCTTCCCTGCAACACTAGTGAAGTCTTCATGGTATAGTGGATAGTGCTCTGGACTCTCACCCCAGCGACCCGAGTTCAAATCCCGGCTGAAGTCAGAGCCAGAGATGGTGTAGAGCTGGAGTCAGAGGCAGAAATGAAGTCAGAGGTAGAGCTGGTGTGGAGCTGAAGTCAGAGGCGGAGATGAAGTGGGAGTCATATGCAAAGCTGGTGTGGGGCTGGAGTTGGAGGCAGAGCTGGTGTGGAGCTGAAGTCAGAGCTGGAGCTGAAGTCAGGGACTGGTGTGGAGTTGGAGTCAGAAGTAGAGCTGAAGTCAGGGTTGGAGGTGGAGCTGATGTCAGAGACTGGTGTGGAGCTGGAGGCGGAGCTGAAGGCAGAGGCAGAGCAGGTCTGGAGCTGGAGGCAGAGTCAAAGGCGGAAGTGGGGCTGAAGTCAGAGCTGGAGGCGGAGCTGAAGTCAGAGGCAGAGCTGGAGGCGGTGCTGAAGTCAGAGGTGGAGCTGAAGTCAGAGGCAGAGCTGGTGGTGGAGTCAGAGAATGCTCCATTAAACCATATAGTGTACATTCCTTCCCTGCAACACTAGTGAAGTCTTAATGGTATAGTGGATAGTGCTCTGGACTCTCACCCCAGCGACCCGAGTTCAAATCCCGGTGGGACCAAAGAAAATATGTCATCATGGAAAAGGTGTTGGAGGCGGAGCTGGAGCTGGAGGCGGAGCTGAAGTCAGAGGCGGACCTGAAGTCAGAGGCAGATTTGGTGTGGCGCCGGAATTGGAAGCGGAGCTGAAGTAAGTGGCAGAGATGGTGTGGAACTGGAGTTGGAGGAGGAGCTGTAGTGTGAGATGGAACTGAAGTTGAAGTCAGATGCAGAACTGGTGTGGAGCTGGAGTCAGAGGTGGAGCTGAAGTCAGAAACTGATGTGGAGCTGACGGCGGAGTTGGAGGCGGAAGTGGGGCTGAAGTCAGAGGCAGAGATGGTGTAGAGCTGGAGTCAGAGGTAGAGCTGGTGTGGAGCTGAAGTCAGAGGCGGAGATGAAGTTGGAGTCAGATGCAAAGCTGGTGTGGGGCTGGAGTAAGAGGTGGAGCTGAAGTCAGAGACTGTTGTGGAGCTGGAGTCAGAGGTAGAGCTGAAGTCAGGGTTGGAGATGGAGCTGAAGTCAGAGACTGGTGTGGAGCTGGAGGCGGAGCTGAAGGCAGAGGCAGAGCAGGTCTGGAGCTGGAGGCACAGTCAAAGGCGGAAGTGGGGCTGAAGTCAGAGGCAGAGCTGGAGGCGGAGCTGAAGTCAGAGGCAGAGCTGGAGGCGGTGCTGAAGTCAGAGGTGGAGCTGAAGTCAGAGGCAGAGCTGGTGGTGGAGTCAGAGAATGCTCCATTAAACCATATAGTGTACATTCCTTCCCTGCAACACTAGTGAAGTCTTCATGGTATAGTGGATAGTGCTCTGGACTCTCACCCCAGCGACCCGAGTTCAAATCCCGGCTGAAGTCAGAGGCAGAGATGGTGTAGAGCTGGAGTCAGAGGCAGAAATGAAGTCAGAGGTAGAGCTGGTGTGGAGCTGAAGTCAGAGGCGGAGATGAAGTAGGAGTCAGATGCAAAGCTGGTGTGGGGCTGGAGTTGGAGGCAGAGCTGGTGTGGAGCTGAAGTCAGAGGTGGAGCTGAAGTCAGGGACTGTTGTGGAGCTGGAGTCAGAGGTAGAGCTGAAGGCAGGGTTGGAGGTGGAGCTGAAGTCGGAGACTGGTGTGGAGCTGGAGGCGGAGCTGAAGGCAGAGGCAGAACAGGTCTGGAGCTGGAGGCAGAGTCAAAGGCGGAAGTGGGGCTGAAGTCAGAGGCAGAGCTGGAGGCGGAACTGAAGTCAGAGGTAGAGCTGGTGTGGAGATGAAGTTGAAGTCAGATGCAAAGCTGGTGTGGAGCTCAAGTCAGAGACTGGTGTGGAGCTGGAGTCAGAGGTAGAGCTGAAGTCAGGGTTGGAGGTGGAGCTGAAGTCAGAGACTGGTGTGGAGCTGGAGGCGGAGCTGAAGGCAGAGGCAGAGCAGGTCTGGAGCTGGAGGCACAGTCAAAGGCGGAAGTGGGGCTGAAGTCAGAGGGAGAGCTGAAGTCAGAGGCAGAGCTGGTGGTGGAGTCAGAGAATGCTCCATTAAACCATATAGTGTACATTCCTTCCCTGCAACACTAGTGAAGTCTTCATGGTATAGTGGATAGTGCTCTGGACTTTCACCCCAGCGACCCGAGTTCAAATCCCGGCTGAAGTCAGAGGCAGAGATGGTGTAGAGCTGGAGTCAGAGGCAGAAATGAAGTCAGAGGTAGAGCTGGTGTGGAGCTGAAGTCAGAGGCGGAGATGAAGTGGGAGTCAGATGCAAAGCTGGTGTGGGGCTGGAGTGGGAGGCAGAGCTGGTGTGGAGCTGAAGTCAGAGGTGGAGCTGAAGTCAGGGACTGGTGTGGAGTTGGAGTCAGAGGTAGAACTGAAGTCAGGGTTGGAGGTGGAGCTGATGTCAGAGACTGGTGTGGAGCTGGAGGCGGAGCTGAAGGCAGAGGCAGAGCAGGTCTGGAGCTGGAGGCAGAGTCAAAGGCGGAAGTGGGGCTGAAGTCAGAGCTGGAGGCGGAGCTGAAGTCAGAGGCAGAGCTGGAGGCGGTGCTGAAGTCAAAGGTGGAGCTGAAGTCAGAGGCAGAGCTGGTGGTGGAGTCAGAGAATGCTCCATTAAACCATATAGTGTACATTCCTTCCCTGCAACACTAGTGAAGTCTTAATGGTATAGTGGATAGTGCTCTGGACTCTCACCCCAGCGACCCGAGTTCAAATCCCGGTGGGACCAAAGAAAATATGTCATCACGGAAAAGGTGTTGGAGGCGGAGCTGGAGCTGTAGGCGGAGCTGAAGTCAGAGGCGGACCTGAAGTCAGAGGCAGATTTGGTGTGGCGCCGGAATTGGAAGCGGCTGAAGTAAGTGGCAGAGATGGTGTGGAACTGGAGTTGGAGGAGGAGCTGTAGTGTGAGATGGAACTGAAGTTGAAGTCAGATGCAGAACTGGTGTGGAGCTGGAGTCAGAGGTGGAGCTGAAGTCAGAAACTGATGTGGAGCTGACGGCGGAGTTGGAGGCGGAAGTGGGGCTGAAGTCAGAGGCAGAGATGGTGTAGAGCTGGAGTCAGAGGTAGAGCTGGTGTGGAGCTGAAGTCAGAGGCGGAGATGAAGTTGGAGTCAGATGCAAAGCTGGTGTGGGGCTGGAGTAAGAGGTGGAGCTGAAGTCAGAGACTGGTGTGGAGCTGGAGTCAGAGGTAGAGCTGAAGTCAGGGTTGGAGATGGAGCTGAAGTCAGAGACTGGTGTGGAGCTGGAGGCGGAGCTGAAGGCAGAGGCAGAGCAGGTCTGGAGCTGGAGGCAGAGTCAAAGGCGGAATTGGGGCTGAAGTCAGAGGCAGAGCTGGAGGCGGAGCTGAAGTCAGAGGCAGAGCTGGAGGCGGTGCTGAAGTCAGAGGTGGAGCTGAAGTCAGAGGCAGAGCTGGTGGTGGAGTCAGAGAATGCTCCATTAAACCATATAGTGTACATTCCTTCCCTGCAACACTAGTGAAGTCTTCATGGTATAGTGGATAGTGCTCTGGACTCTCACCCCAGCGACCCGAGTTCAAATCCCGGCTGAAGTCAGAGGCAGAGATGGTGTAGAGCTGGAGTCAGAGGCAGAAATGAAGTCAGAGTTAGAGCTGGTGTGGAGCTGAAGTCAGAGGCGGTGATGAAGTAGGAGTCAGATGCAAAGCTGGTGTGGGGCTGGAGTTGGAGGCAGAGCTGGTGTGGAGCTGAAGTCAGAGGTGGAGCTGAAGTCAGAGACTGGTGTGGAGCTGGAGTCAGAGGTACAGTGAAGTCAGGGTTGGAGGTGGAGCTGATGTCAGAGACTGGTGTGGAGCTGGAGGCGGAGCTGAAGGCAGAGGCAGAGGAGGTCTGGAGCTGGAGGCACAGTCAAAGGCGGAAGTGGGGCTGAAGTCAGAGGCAGAGCTGGAGGTGGAGCTGAAGTCAGAGGCAGAGCCGGAGGCGGTGCTGAAGTCAGATGTGGAGCTGAAGTCAGAGGCAGAGCTGGTGGTGGAGTCAGAGAATGCTCCATTAAACCATATAGTGTACATTCCTTCCCTGCAACACTAGTGAAGTCTTCATGGTATAGTGGATAGTGCTCTGGACTCTCACCCCAGCGACCCGAGTTCAAATCCCGGCTGAAGTCAGAGGCAGAGATGGTGTAGAGCTGGAGTCAGAGGCAGAAATGAAGTCAGAGGTAGAGCTGGTGTGGAGCTGAAGTCAGAGGCGGAGATGAAGTAGGAGTCAGATGCAAAGCTGGTGTGGGGCTGGAGTTGGAGGCAGAGCTGGTGTGGAGCTGAAGTCAGAGGTGGAGCTGAAGTCAGAGACTGGTGTGGAGCTGGAGTCAGAGGTACAGCTGAAGTCAGGGTTGGAGGTGGAGCTGATGTCAGAGACTGGTGTGGAGCTGGAGGCGGAGCTGAAGGCAGAGGCAGAGCAGGTCTGGAGCTGGAGGCAGAGTCAAAGGCGGAAGTGGGGCTGAAGTCAGAGGCAGAGCTGGAGGCGGAGCTGAAGTCAGAGGCAGAGCTGGAGGCGGTGCTGAAGTCAGAGGTGGAGCTGAAGTCAGAGGCAGAGCTGGTGGTGGAGTCAGAGAATGCTCCATTAAACCATATAGTGTACATTCCTTCCCTGCAACACTAGTGAAGTCTTAATGGTATAGTGGATAGTGCTCTGGACTCTCACCCCAGCGACCCGAGTTCAAATCCCGGTGGGACCAAAGAAAATATGTCATCATGGAAAAGGCGTTGGTGGCGGAGCTGGAGCTGTAGGCGGAGCTGAAGTCAGAGGCGGAGCTGAAGTCAGAGGCAGATTTGGTGTGGTGCCGAAATTGAAGGCGGAGCTGAAGTCAGTGGCAGAGATGGTGTGGAGCTGGAGTTGGAGGAGAAGCTGTGGTCAGAGATGGAACTGAAGTTGTGGTCAGATGCAGAACTGGTGTGGAGCTGAAGTCAGAGGCGGAGCTGAAGTCAGAAACTGGTGTGGAGCTGGCGGCGGAGTTGGAGGCGGAAGTGGGGCTGAAGTCAGAGGCAGAGATGGTGAAGAGCTGGAGTCAGAGGCAGAAATGAATTCAGAGGTAGAGCTGGTGTGGAGCTGAAGTCAGAGGCGGAGATGAAGTTTGAGTCAGATGCAAAGCTGGTGTGGGGCTGGAGTCAGAGGTGGAGCTGAAGTCAGAGACTGGTGTGGAGCTGGAGTCAGAGGTAGAGCTGAAGTCAGGGTTGGAGGTGGAGCTGAAGTCGGAGATTGGTGTGGAGCTGGAGGCGGAGCTGAAGGCAGAGGCAGAGCAGGTCTGGAGCTGGAGGCAGAGTCAAAGGCGGAAGTGGGGCTGAAGTCAGAGGCAGAGCTGGAGGCGGAGCTGAAGTCAGAGGCAGAGCTGGAGGCGGTGCTGAAGTCAGAGGTGAAGCTGAAGTCAGAGGCAGAGCTGGTGGTGGAGTCAGAGAATGCTCCATTAAACCATATAGTGTACATTCCTTCCCTGCAACACTAGTGAAGTCTTAATGGTATAGTGCATAGTGCTCTGGACTCTCACCCCAGCGACCCGAGTTCAAATCCCGGTGGGACCAAAGAAAAAATGTCATCATGGAAAAGGTGTTGGAGGCGGAGCTGGAGCTGTAGGCGGAGCTGAAGTCAGAGGCGGACCTGAAGTCAGAGGCAGATTTGGTGTGGCGCCGGAATTGGAAGCGGAGCTGAAGTCAGTGGCAGAGATGGTGTGGAACTGGAGTTGGAGGAGGAGCTGTTGTGTGAGATGGAACTGAAGTTGAAGTCAGATGCAGAACTGGTGTGGAGCTGGAGTCAAAGGTGGAGCTGAAGTCAGAAACTGGTGTGGAACTAGCGGCGGAGTGTGAGGCGGAAGTGGGGCTGAAGTCAGAGGCAGAGATGGTGTAGAGCTGGAGTCAGAGGCAGAAATGAAGTCAGAGGTAGAGCTGGTGTGGAGCTGAAGTCAAAGGGGGGGATGAAATTGGAGTCAGATGCAAAGCTAGTGTGGGGCTGGAGTCAGAGGTGGAGCTGAAGTGAGACTGGTGTGGAGCTGGAGTCAGAGGTAGAGCTGAAGTCAGGGTTGGAGGTGGAGCTGAAGTCGGAGACTGGTGTGGAGCTGGAGGCGGAGCTGAAGGCAGAGGCAGAGCTGGTCTGGAGCTGGAGGCAGAGTCAAAGGCGGAAGTGGGGCTGAAGTCAGAGGCAGAGCTGGAGGCGGAGCTGAAGTCAGAGGCAGAGCTGGAGGTGGTGCTGAAGTCAGAGGTGGAGCTGAAGTCAGAGGCAGAGCTGGTGGTGGAGTCAGAGAATGCTCCATTAAACCATATAGTGTACATTCCTTCCCTGCAACACTAGTGAAGTCTTCATGGTATAGTGGGTAGTGCTCTGGACTCTCACCCCAGCGACCCGAGTTCAAATCCCGGTGGGACCAAAGAAAATATGTCATCATGGAAAAGGCGTTGGTGGCGGAGCTGGAGCTGTAGGCGGAGCTGAAGTCAGAGGCGGAGCTGAAGTCAGAGGCAGATTTGGTGTGGTGCCGAAATTGAAGGCGGAGCTGAAGTCAGTGGCAGAGATGGTGTGGAGCTGGAGTTGGAGGAGAAGCTGTAGTCAGAGATGGAACTGAAGTTGAAGTCAGATGCAGAACTGGTGTGGAGCTGGAGTCAGAGGTGGAGCTGAAGTCAGAAACTGGTGTGGAGCTGGCGGCGGGGTTGGAGGCGGAAGTGGGGCTGAAGTCAGAGGTAGAGATGGTGTAGAGCTGGAGTCAGAGGCAGAAATGAAGTCAGAGGTAGAGCTGGTGTGAAACTGAAGTCAGCGGCGGAGATGAAGTTGGAGTCAGATGCAAAGCTGGTGTGGGGCTGGAGTCAGAGGTGGAGCTGAAGTCAGAGACTGGTGTGGAGCTGGAGTCAGAGGTAGAGCTGAAGTCAGGGTTGGAGGTGGAGCTGAAGTCGGAGATTGGTGTGGAGCTGGAGGCGGAGCTGAAGGCAGAGGCAGAGCAGGTCTGGAGCTGGAGGCAGAGTCAAAGGCGGAAGTGGGGCTGAAGTCAGAGGCAGAGCTGGAGGCGGAGCTGAAGTCAGAGGCAGAGCTGGAGGCGGTGCTGAAGTCAGAGGTGGAGCTGAAGTCAGAGACAGAGCTGGTGGTGGAGTCAGAGAATGCTCCATTAAACCATATAGTGTACATTCCTTCCCTGCAACACTAGTGAAGTCTTCATGGTATAGTGGATAGTGCTCTGGACTCTCACCCCAGCGACCCGAGTTCAAATCCCGGTGGGACCAAAGAATATATATCATCATGGAAAAGGCGTTGGTGGCCGAGCTGGAGCTGTAGGCGGAGCTGAAGTCAGAGGCGGAGCTGAAGTCAGAGGCAGATTTGGTGTGGTGCCGAAATTGAAGGCGGAGCTGAAGTCAGTGGCAGAGATGTTGTGGAGCTGGAGTTGGAGGAGAAGCTGTAATAAGAGATGGAACTGAAGTTGTGGTCAGATGCAGAACTGGTGTGGAGCTGGAGTCAGAGGCGGAGCTGAAGTCAGAAACTGGTGTGGAGCTGGCGTCGGAGTTGGAGGCGGAAGTGGGGCTGAAGTCAGAGGCAGAGATGGTGTAGAGCTGGCGTCAGAGGCAGAAATGAAGTCATAGGTAGAGCTGGTGTGGAGCTGAAGTCAGAGGCGGAGATGAAGTTGGAGTCAGATGCAAAGCTGGTGTGGAGCTGGAGTCAGACGTGGAGCTGAAGTCAGAGACTGGTGTGGAGCTGGAGTCAGAGGTAGAGCTGAAGTCAGGGTTGGAGGTGGAGCTGAAGTCAGAGACTAGTGTGGAGCTGGAGGCGGAGCTGAAGGCAGAGGCAGAGCAGGTCTGGAGCTGGAGGCAGAGTCAAAGGCGGAAGTGGGGCTGAAGTCAGAGGCAGAGCTGGAGGCGGAGCTGAAGTCAGAGGCAGAGCTGGAGGCGGTGCTGAAGTCAGAGGTGGAGCTGAAGTCAGAGGCAGAGCTGGTGGTGGAGTCAGAGAATGCAGTCAGAGGTAGAGCTGGTGTGAAGTAGGAGTCAGATGCAAAGCTGGTGTGGGGCTGGAGTTGGAGGCAGAGCTGGTGTGGAGCTGAAGTCAGAGGTGGAGCTGAAGTCAGAGACTGGTGTGGAGCTGGAGTCAGAGGTACAGCTGAAGTCAGGGTTGGAGGTGGAGCTGAAGTCAGAGACTAGTGTGGAGCTGAAGGCGGAGCTGAAGGCAGAGGCAGAGCAGGTCTGGAGCTGGAGGCAGAGTCAAAGGCGGAAGTGGGGCTGAAGTCAGAGGCAGAGCTGGAGGCGGAGCTGAAGTCAGAGGCAGAGCTGGAGGCGGTGCTGAAGTCAGAGGTGGAGCTGAAGTCAGAGGCAGAGCTGGTGGTGGAGTCAGAGAATGCTCCATTAAACCATATAGTGTACATTCCTTCCCTGCAACACTAGTGAAGTCTTCATGGTATAGTGGATAGTGCTCTGGACTCTCACCCCAGCGACCCGAGTTCAAATCCCGGTGGGACCAAAGAAAATATGTCATCATGGAAAAGGCGTTGGTGGCGGAGCTGGAGCTGTAGGCGGAGCTTAAGTCAGAGGCGGAGCTGAAGTCAGAGGCAGATTTGGTGTGGTGCCGAAATTGAAGGCGGAGCTGAAATCAGTGGCAGATATGGTGTGGAGCTGGAGTTGGAGGAGAAGCTGTGGTCAGAGATGGAACTGAAGTTGTGGTCAGATGCAGAACTGGTGTGGAGTTGGAGTCAGAGGCGGAGCTGAAGTCAGAAACTGGTGTGGAGCTGGCGGCGGAGTTGGAGGCGGAAGTGGGGCTGAAGTCAGAGGCAGAGATGGTGAAGAGCTGGAGTCAGAGGCAGAAATGAAGTCAGAGGTAGAGCTGGTGTGGAGCTGAAGTCAGAGGTGGAGATGAAGTTGGAGTCAGATGCAAAGCTGCTGTGGGGCTGGAGTCAGAGGTGGAGCTGAAGTCAGAGACTGGTGTGGAGCTGGAGTCAGAGGTAGAGCTGAAGTCAGGGTTGGAGGTGGAGCTGAAGTCAGAGACTGGTGTGGAGCTGGAGGCGGTGCTGAAGGCAGAGGCAGAGGAGGTCTGGAGCTGGAGGCACAGTCAAAGGCGGAAGTGGGGCTGAAGTCAGAGGCAGAGCTGGAGGCGGAGCTGAAGTCAGAGGCAGAGCTGGAGGCGGTGCTGAAGTCAGAGGTGGAGCTGAAGTCAGAGGCAGAGCTGGTGGTGGAGTCAGAGAATGCTCCATTAAACCATATAGTGTACATTCCTTCCCTGCAACACTAGTGAAGTCTTCATGGTATAGTGGATAGTGCTCTGGACTCTCACCCCAGCGACCCGAGTTCAAATCCCGGTGGGACCAAAGAATATATATCATCATGGAAAAGGCGTTGGTGGCCGAGCTGGAGCTGTAGGCGGAGCTGAAGTCAGAGGCGGAGCTGAAGTCAGAGGCAGATTTGGTGTGGTGCCGAAATTGAAGGCGGAGCTGAAGTCAGTGGCAGAGATGGTGTGGAGCTGGAGTTGGAGGAGAAGCTGTAGTCAGAGATGAAACTGAAGTTGTGGTCAGATGCAGAACTGGGGTGGAGCTGGAGTCAGAGGCGGAGCTGAAGTCAGAAACTGGTGTGGAGCTGGCGGCGGAGTTGGAGGCGGAAGTGGGGCTGAAGTCAGAGGCAGAGATGGTGTAGAGCTGGAGTCAGAGGCAGAAATGAAGTCAGAGGTAGAGCTGGTGTGGAGCTGCAGTCAGAGGCGGAGATGAAGTTGGATCAGATGCAAAGCTGCTGTGGGGCTGGAGTCAGAGGTGGAGCTGAAGTCAGAGACTGGTGTGGAACTGGAGTCAGAGGTAGAGCTAAAGTCAGGGTTGGAGGTGGAGCTGAAGTCAGAGACTGGTGTGGAGCTGGAGGCGGAGCTGAAGGCAGAGGCAGAGCAGGTCTGGAGCTGGAGGCACAGTCAAAGGCGGAAGTGGGGCTGAAGTCAGAGGCAGAGCTGGAGGCGGAGCTGAAGTCAGAGGCGAGCTGGAGGCGGTGCTGAAGTCAGAGGTGGAGCTGAAGTCAGTGGCAGAGCTGGTGGTGGAGTCAGAGAATGCTCCATTAAACCATATAGTGTACATTCCTTCCCTGCAACACTAGTGAAGTCTTCATGGTATAGTGGATAGTGCTCTGGACTCTCACCCCAGCGACCCGAGTTCAAATCCCGGCTGAAGTCAGAGGCAGAGATGGTGTAGAGCTGGAGTCAGAGGCAGAAATGAAGTCAGAGGTAGAGCTGGTGTGGAGCTGAAGTCAGAGGCGGAGATGAAGTTGGAGTCAGATGCAAAGCTGGTGTGGGGCTGGAGTTGGAGGCAGAGCTGGTGTGGAGCTGAAGTCAGAGGTGGAGCTGAAGTCAGGGACTGGTGTGGAGTTGGAGTCAGAGGTAGAGCTGATGTCAGGGTTGGAGGTGGAGCTGATGTCAGAGACTGGTGTGGAGCTGGAGGCGGAGCTGAAGGCAGTGGCAGAGCAGGTCTGGAGCTGGAGGCAGAGTCAAAGGCGGAAGTGGGGCTGAAGTCAGAAGCAGAGTTGGAGGCGGAGCTGTAGTCAGAGGCAGAGCTGGAGGCGGTGCTGAAGTCAGAGGTGGAGCTGAAGTCAGAGGCAGAGCTGGTGGTGGAGTCAGAGAATGCTCCATTAAACCATATAGTGTACATTCCTTCCCTGCAACACTAGTGAAGTCTTCATGGTATAGTGGATAGTGCTCTGGACTCTCACCCCAGCGACCCGAGTTCAAATCCCGGCTGAAGTCAGAGCCAGAGATGGTGTAGAGCTGGAGTCAGAGGCAGAAATGAAGTCAGAGGTAGAGCTGGTGTGGAGCTGAAGTCAGAGGCGGAGATGAAGTGGGAGTCATATGCAAAGCTGGTGTGGGGCTGGAGTTGGAGGCAGAGCTGGTGTGGAGCTGAAGTCAGAGCTGGAGCTGAAGTCAGGGACTGGTGTGGAGTTGGAGTCAGAGGTAGAGCTGAAGTCAGGGTTGGAGGTGGAGCTGATGTCAGAGACTGGTGTGGAGCTGGAGGCGGAGCTGAAGGCAGAGGCAGAGCAGGTCTGGAGCTGGAGGCAGAGTCAAAGGCGGAAGTGGGGCTGAAGTCAGAGCTGGAGGCGGAGCTGAAGTCAGAGGCAGAGCTGGAGGCGGTGCTGAAGTCAGAGGTGGAGCTGAAGTCAGAGGCAGAGCTGGTGGTGGAGTCAGAGAATGCTCCATTAAACCATATAGTGTACATTCCTTCCCTGCAACACTAGTGAAGTCTTAATGGTATAGTGGATAGTGCTCTGGACTCTCACCCCAGCGACCCGAGTTCAAATCCCGGTGGGACCAAAGAAAATATGTCATCATGGAAAAGGTGTTGGAGGCGGAGCTGGAGCTGGAGGCGGAGCTGAAGTCAGAGGCGGACCTGAAGTCAGAGGCAGATTTGGTGTGGCGCCGGAATTGGAAGCGGAGCTGAAGTAAGTGGCAGAGATGGTGTGGAACTGGAGTTGGAGGAGGAGCTGTAGTGTGAGATGGAACTGAAGTTGAAGTCAGATGCAGAACTGGTGTGGAGCTGGAGTCAGAGGTGGAGCTGAAGTCAGAAACTGATGTGGAGCTGGCGGCGGAGTTGGAGGCGGAAGTGGGGCTGAAGTCAGAGGCAGAGATGGTGTAGAGCTGGAGTCAGAGGTAGAGCTGGTGTGGAGCTGAAGTCAGAGGCGGAGATGAAGTTGGAGTCAGATGCAAAGCTGGTGTGGGGCTGGAGTAACAGGTGGAGCTGAAGTCAGAGACTGTTGTGGAGCTGGAGTCAGAGGTAGAGCTGAAGTCAGGGTTGGAGATGGAGCTGAAGTCAGAGACTGGTGTGGAGCTGGAGGCGGAGCTGAAGGCAGAGGCAGAGCAGGTCTGGAGCTGGAGGCACAGTCAAAGGCGGAAGTGGGGCTGAAGTCAGAGGCAGAGCTGGAGGCGGAGCTGAAGTCAGAGGCAGAGCTGGAGGCGGTGCTGAAGTCAGAGGTGAAGCTGAAGTCAGAGGCAGAGCTGGTGGTGGAGTCAGAGAATGCTCCATTAAACCATATAATGTACATTCCTTCCCTGCAACACTAGTGAAGTCTTAATGGTATAGTGGATAGTGCTCTGGACTCTCACCCCAGCGACCCGAGTTCAAATCCCGGTGGGACCAAAGAAAATATGTCATCATGGAAAAGGTGTTGGAGGCGGAGCTGGAGCTGTAGGCGGAGCTGAAGTCAGAGGCGGACCTGAAGTCAGAGGCAGATTTGGTGTGGCGCCGGAATTGGAAGCGGAGCTGAAGTCAGTGGCAGAGATGGTGTGGAACTGGAGTTGGAGGAGGAGCTGTAGTGTGAGAGGGAACTGAAGTTGAAGTCAGATGCAGAACTGGTGTGGAGCTGGAGTCAAAGGTGGAGCTGAAGTCAGAAACCGGTGTGGAACTAGCGGCGGAGTGTGAGGCGGAAGTGGGGCTGAAGTCAGAGGCAGAGATGGTGTAGAGCTGGAGTCAGAGGCAGAAATGAAGTCAGAGGTAGAGCTGGTGTGGAGCTGAAGTCAGAGGCGGAGATGAAATTGGAGTCAGATGCAAAGCTGGTGTGGGGCTGGAGTCAGAGGTGGAGCTGAAGTGAGACTGGTGTGGAGCTGGAGTCAGAGGTAGAGCTGAAGTCAGGGTTGGAGGTGGAGCTGAAGTCGGAGACTGGTGTGGAGCTGGAGGCGGAGCTGAAGGCAGAGGCAGAGTTGGTCTGGAGCTGGAGGCAGAGTCAAAGGCGGAAGTGGGGCTGAAGTCAGAGCCAGAGCTGGAGGCGGAGCTGAAGTCAGAGGCAGAGCTGGAGGCGGTGCTGAAGTCAGAGGTGGAGCTGAAGTCAGAGGCAGAGCTGGTGGTGGAGTCAGAGAATGCTCCATTAAACCATAAAGTGTACATTCCTTCCCTGCAACACTAGTGAAGTCTTCATGGTATAGTGGGTAGTGCTCTGGACTCTCACCCCAGCGACCCGAGTTCAAATCCCGGTGGGACCAAAGAAAATATGTCATCATGGAAAAGGCGTTGGTGGCGGAGCTGGAGCTGTAGGCGGAGCTGAAGTCAGAGGCGGAGCTGAAGTCAGAGGCAGATTTGGTGTGGTGCCGAAATTGAAGGCGGAGCTGAAGTCAGTGGCAGAGATGGTGTGGAGCTGGAGTTGGAGGAGAAGCTGTAGTCAGAGATGGAACTGAAGTTGAAGTCAGATGCAGAACTGGTGTGGAGCTGGAGTCAGAGGTGGAGCTGAAGTCAGAAACTGGTGTGGAGTTGGCGGCGGAGTTGGAGGCGGAAGTGGGGCTGAAGTCAGAGGCAGAGATGGTGTAGAGCTGGAGTCAGAGGCAGAAATGAAGTCAGAGGTAGAGCTGGTGTGAAGCTGAAGTCAGAGGCGGAGATGAAGTTGGAGTCAGATGCAAAGCTGGTGTGGGGCTGGAGTCAGAGGTGGAGCTGAAGTCAGAGACTGGTGTGGAGCTGGAGTCAGAGGTAGAGCTGAAGTCAGAGTTGGAGGTGGAGCTGAAGTCGGATATTGGTGTGGAGCTGGAGGCGGAGCTGAAGGCAGAGGCAGAGCAGGTCTGGAGCTGGAAGCAGAGTCAAAGGCGGAAGTGGGGCTGAAGTCAGAGGCAGAGCTGGAGGCGGAGCTGAAGTCAGAGGTGGAGCTGAAGTCAGAGGCAGAGCTGGTGGTGGAGTCAGAGAATGCTCCATTAAACCATATAGTGTACATTCCTTCCCTGCAACACTAGTGAAGTCTTCATGGTATAGTGGATAGTGCTCTGGACTCTCACCCCAGCGACCCGAGTTCAAATCCCGGTGGGACCAAAGAATATATATCATCATGGAAAAGGCGTTGGTGGCCGAGCTGGAGCTGTAGGCGGAGCTGAAGTCAGAGGCGGAGCTGAAGTCAGAGGCAGATTTGGTGTGGTGCCGAAATTGAAGGCGGAGCTGAAGTCAGTGGCAGAGATGTTGTGGAGCTGGAGTTGGAGGAGAAGCTGTAATAAGAGATGGAACTGAAGTTGTGGTCAGATGCAGAACTGGTGTGGAGCTGGAGTCAGAGGCGGAGCTGAAGTCAGAAACTGGTGTGGAGCTGGCGTCGGAGTTGGAGGCGGAAGTGGGGCTGAAGTCAGAGGCAGAGATGGTGTAGAGCTGGCGTCAGAGGCGGAAATGAAGTCATAGGTAGAGCTGGTGTGGAGCTGAAGTCAGAGGCGGAGATGAAGTTGGAGTCAGATGCAAAGCTGGTGTGGGGCTGGAGTCAGAGGTGGAGCTGAAGTCAGAGACTGGTGTGGAGCTGGAGTCAGAGGTAGAGCTGAAGTCAGGGTTGGAGGTGGAGCTGAAGTCAGAGACTAGTGTGGAGCTGGAAGCGGAGCTGAAGGCAGAGGCAGAGCAGGTCTGGAGCTGGAGGCAGAGTCAAAGGCGGAAGTGGGGCTGAAGTCAGAGGCAGAGCTGGAGGCGGAGCTGAAGTCAGAGGCAGAGCTGGAGGCGGTGCTGAAGTCAGAGGTGGAGCTGAAGTCAGAGGCAGAGCTGGTGGTGGAGTCAGAGAATGCTCCATTAAACCATATAGTGTACATTCCTTCCCTGCAACACTAGTGAAGTCTTCATGGTATAGTGGATAGTGCTCTGGACTCTCACCCCAGCGACCCGAGTTCAAATCCCGGCTGAAGTCAGAGGCAGAGATGGTGTAGAGCTGGAGTCAGAGGCAGAAATGAAGTCAGAGGTAGAGCTGGTGTGGAGCTGAAGTCAGAGGCGGAGATGAAGTTGGAGTCAGATGCAAAGCTGGTGTGGGGCTGGAGTTGGAGGCAGAGCTGGTGTGGAGCTGAAGTCAGAGGTGGAGCTGAAGTCAGGGACTGGTGTGGAGTTGGAGTCAGAGGTAGAACTGATGTCAGGGTTGGAGGTGGAGCTGATGTCAGAGACTGGTGTGGAGCTGGAGGCGGAGCTGAAGGCAGTGGCAGAGCAGGTCTGGAGCTGGAGGCAGAGTCAAAGGCGGAAGTGGGGCTGAAGTCAGAAGCAGAGTTGGAGGCGGAGCTGTAGTCAGAGGCAGAGCTGGAGGCGGTGCTGAAGTCAGAGGTGGAGCTGAAGTCAGAGGCAGAGCTGAAGTCAGAGGCAGATTTGGTGTGGCGCCGGAATTGGAAGCGGAGCTGAAGTAAGTGGCAGAGATGGTGTGGAACTGGAGTTGGAGGAGGAGCTGTAGTGTGAGATGGAACTGAAGTTGAAGTCAGATGCAGAACTGGTGTGGAGCTGGAGTCAGAGGTGGAGCTGAAGTCAGAAACTGATGTGGAGCTGGCGGCGGAGTTGGAGGCGGAAGTGGGGCTGAAGTCAGAGGCAGAGATGGTGTAGAGCTGGAGTCAGAGGTAGAGCTGGTGTGGAGCTGAAGTCAGAGGCGGAGATGAAGTTGGAGTCAGATGCAAAGCTGGTGTGGGGCTGGAGTAACAGGTGGAGCTGAAGTCAGAGACTGTTGTGGAGCTGGAGTCAGAGGTAGAGCTGAAGTCAGGGTTGGAGATGGAGCTGAAGTCAGAGACTGGTGTGGAGCTGGAGGCGGAGCTGAAGGCAGAGGCAGAGCAGGTCTGGAGCTGGAGGCACAGTCAAAGGCGGAAGTGGGGCTGAAGTCAGAGGCAGAGCTGGAGGCGGAGCTGAAGTCAGAGGCAGAGCTGGAGGCGGTGCTGAAGTCAGAGGTGAAGCTGAAGTCAGAGGCAGAGCTGGTGGTGGAGTCAGAGAATGCTCCATTAAACCATATAATGTACATTCCTTCCCTGCAACACTAGTGAAGTCTTAATGGTATAGTGGATAGTGCTCTGGACTCTCACCCCAGCGACCCGAGTTCAAATCCCGGTGGGACCAAAGAAAATATGTCATCATGGAAAAGGTGTTGGAGGCGGAGCTGGAGCTGTAGGCGGAGCTGAAGTCAGAGGCGGACCTGAAGTCAGAGGCAGATTTGGTGTGGCGCCGGAATTGGAAGCGGAGCTGAAGTCAGTGGCAGAGATGGTGTGGAACTGGAGTTGGAGGAGGAGCTGTAGTGTGAGAGGGAACTGAAGTTGAAGTCAGATGCAGAACTGGTGTGGAGCTGGAGTCAAAGGTGGAGCTGAAGTCAGAAACTGGTGTGGAACTAGCGGCGGAGTGTGAGGCGGAAGTGGGGCTGAAGTCAGAGGCAGAGATGGTGTAGAGCTGGAGTCAGAGGCAGAAATGAAGTCAGAGGTAGAGCTGGTGTGGAGCTGAAGTCAGAGGCGGAGATGAAATTGGAGTCAGATGCAAAGCTGGTGTGGGGCTGGAGTCAGAGGTGGAGCTGAAGTGAGACTGGTGTGGAGCTGGAGTCAGAGGTAGAGCTGAAGTCAGGGTTGGAGGTGGAGCTGAAGTCGGAGACTGGTGTGGAGCTGGAGGCGGAGCTGAAGGCAGAGGCAGAGTTGGTCTGGAGCTGGAGGCAGAGTCAAAGGCGGAAGTGGGGCTGAAGTCAGAGCCAGAGCTGGAGGCGGAGCTGAAGTCAGAGGCAGAGCTGGAGGCGGTGCTGAAGTCAGAGGTGGAGCTGAAGTCAGAGGCAGAGCTGGTGGTGGAGTCAGAGAATGCTCCATTAAACCATAAAGTGTACATTCCTTCCCTGCAACACTAGTGAAGTCTTCATGGTATAGTGGGTAGTGCTCTGGACTCTCACCCCAGCGACCCGAGTTCAAATCCCGGTGGGACCAAAGAAAATATGTCATCATGGAAAAGGCGTTGGTGGCGGAGCTGGAGCTGTAGGCGGAGCTGAAGTCAGAGGCGGAGCTGAAGTCAGAGGCAGATTTGGTGTGGTGCCGAAATTGAAGGCGGAGCTGAAGTCAGTGGCAGAGATGGTGTGGAGCTGGAGTTGGAGGAGAAGCTGTAGTCAGAGATGGAACTGAAGTTGAAGTCAGATGCAGAACTGGTGTGGAGCTGGAGTCAGAGGTGGAGCTGAAGTCAGAAACTGGTGTGGAGTTGGCGGCGGAGTTGGAGGCGGAAGTGGGGCTGAAGTCAGAGGCAGAGATGGTGTAGAGCTGGAGTCAGAGGCAGAAATGAAGTCAGAGGTAGAGCTGGTGTGAAGCTGAAGTCAGAGGCGGAGATGAAGTTGGAGTCAGATGCAAAGCTGGTGTGGGGCTGGAGTCAGAGGTGGAGCTGAAGTCAGAGACTGGTGTGGAGCTGGAGTCAGAGGTAGAGCTGAAGTCAGAGTTGGAGGTGGAGCTGAAGTCGGATATTGGTGTGGAGCTGGAGGCGGAGCTGAAGGCAGAGGCAGAGCAGGTCTGGAGCTGGAAGCAGAGTCAAAGGCGGAAGTGGGGCTGAAGTCAGAGGCAGAGCTGGAGGCGGAGCTGAAGTCAGAGGTGGAGCTGAAGTCAGAGGCAGAGCTGGTGGTGGAGTCAGAGAATGCTCCATTAAACCATATAGTGTACATTCCTTCCCTGCAACACTAGTGAAGTCTTCATGGTATAGTGGATAGTGCTCTGGACTCTCACCCCAGCGACCCGAGTTCAAATCCCGGTGGGACCAAAGAATATATATCATCATGGAAAAGGCGTTGGTGGCCGAGCTGGAGCTGTAGGCGGAGCTGAAGTCAGAGGCGGAGCTGAAGTCAGAGGCAGATTTGGTGTGGTGCCGAAATTGAAGGCGGAGCTGAAGTCAGTGGCAGAGATGTTGTGGAGCTGGAGTTGGAGGAGAAGCTGTAATAAGAGATGGAACTGAAGTTGTGGTCAGATGCAGAACTGGTGTGGAGCTGGAGTCAGAGGCGGAGCTGAAGTCAGAAACTGGTGTGGAGCTGGCGTCGGAGTTGGAGGCGGAAGTGGGGCTGAAGTCAGAGGCAGAGATGGTGTAGAGCTGGCGTCAGAGGCGGAAATGAAGTCATAGGTAGAGCTGGTGTGGAGCTGAAGTCAGAGGCGGAGATGAAGTTGGAGTCAGATGCAAAGCTGGTGTGGGGCTGGAGTCAGAGGTGGAGCTGAAGTCAGAGACTGGTGTGGAGCTGGAGTCAGAGGTAGAGCTGAAGTCAGGGTTGGAGGTGGAGCTGAAGTCAGAGACTAGTGTGGAGCTGGAAGCGGAGCTGAAGGCAGAGGCAGAGCAGGTCTGGAGCTGGAGGCAGAGTCAAAGGCGGAAGTGGGGCTGAAGTCAGAGGCAGAGCTGGAGGCGGAGCTGAAGTCAGAGGCAGAGCTGGAGGCGGTGCTGAAGTCAGAGGTGGAGCTGAAGTCAGAGGCAGAGCTGGTGGTGGAGTCAGAGAATGCTCCATTAAACCATATAGTGTACATTCCTTCCCTGCAACACTAGTGAAGTCTTCATGGTATAGTGGATAGTGCTCTGGACTCTCACCCCAGCGACCCGAGTTCAAATCCCGGCTGAAGTCAGAGGCAGAGATGGTGTAGAGCTGGAGTCAGAGGCAGAAATGAAGTCAGAGGTAGAGCTGGTGTGGAGCTGAAGTCAGAGGCGGAGATGAAGTTGGAGTCAGATGCAAAGCTGGTGTGGGGCTGGAGTTGGAGGCAGAGCTGGTGTGGAGCTGAAGTCAGAGGTGGAGCTGAAGTCAGGGACTGGTGTGGAGTTGGAGTCAGAGGTAGAACTGATGTCAGGGTTGGAGGTGGAGCTGATGTCAGAGACTGGTGTGGAGCTGGAGGCGGAGCTGAAGGCAGTGGCAGAGCAGGTCTGGAGCTGGAGGCAGAGTCAAAGGCGGAAGTGGGGCTGAAGTCAGAAGCAGAGTTGGAGGCGGAGCTGTAGTCAGAGGCAGAGCTGGAGGCGGTGCTGAAGTCAGAGGTGGAGCTGAAGTCAGAGGCAGAGCTGGTGGTGGAGTCAGAGAATGCTCCATTAAACCATATAGTGTACATTCCTTCCCTGCAACACTAGTGAAGTCTTCATGGTATAGTGGATAGTGCTCTGGACTCTCACCCCAGCGACCCGAGTTCAAATCCCGGCTGAAGTCAGAGCCAGAGATGGTGTAGAGCTGGAGTCAGAGGCAGAAATGAAGTCAGAGGTAGAGCTGGTGTGGAGCTGAAGTCAGAGGCGGAGATGAAGTGGGAGTCATATGCAAAGCTGGTGTGGGGCTGGAGTTGGAGGCAGAGCTGGTGTGGAGCTGAAGTCAGAGCTGGAGCTGAAGTCAGGGACTGGTGTGGAGTTGGAGTCAGAAGTAGAGCTGAAGTCAGGGTTGGAGGTGGAGCTGATGTCAGAGACTGGTGTGGAGCTGGAGGCGGAGCTGAAGGCAGAGGCAGAGCAGGTCTGGAGCTGGAGGCAGAGTCAAAGGCGGAAGTGGGGCTGAAGTCAGAGCTGGAGGCGGAGCTGAAGTCAGAGGCAGAGCTGGAGGCGGTGCTGAAGTCAGAGGTGGAGCTGAAGTCAGAGGCAGAGCTGGTGGTGGAGTCAGAGAATGCTCCATTAAACCATATAGTGTACATTCCTTCCCTGCAACACTAGTGAAGTCTTAATGGTATAGTGGATAGTGCTCTGGACTCTCACCCCAGCGACCCGAGTTCAAATCCCGGTGGGACCAAAGAAAATATGTCATCATGGAAAAGGTGTTGGAGGCGGAGCTGGAGCTGGAGGCGGAGCTGAAGTCAGAGGCGGACCTGAAGTCAGAGGCAGATTTGGTGTGGCGCCGGAATTGGAAGCGGAGCTGAAGTAAGTGGCAGAGATGGTGTGGAACTGGAGTTGGAGGAGGAGCTGTAGTGTGAGATGGAACTGAAGTTGAAGTCAGATGCAGAACTGGTGTGGAGCTGGAGTCAGAGGTGGAGCTGAAGTCAGAAACTGATGTGGAGCTGACGGCGGAGTTGGAGGCGGAAGTGGGGCTGAAGTCAGAGGCAGAGATGGTGTAGAGCTGGAGTCAGAGGTAGAGCTGGTGTGGAGCTGAAGTCAGAGGCGGAGATGAAGTTGGAGTCAGATGCAAAGCTGGTGTGGGGCTGGAGTAAGAGGTGGAGCTGAAGTCAGAGACTGTTGTGGAGCTGGAGTCAGAGGTAGAGCTGAAGTCAGGGTTGGAGATGGAGCTGAAGTCAGAGACTGGTGTGGAGCTGGAGGCGGAGCTGAAGGCAGAGGCAGAGCAGGTCTGGAGCTGGAGGCACAGTCAAAGGCGGAAGTGGGGCTGAAGTCAGAGGCAGAGCTGGAGGCGGAGCTGAAGTCAGAGGCAGAGCTGGAGGCGGTGCTGAAGTCAGAGGTGGAGCTGAAGTCAGAGGCAGAGCTGGTGGTGGAGTCAGAGAATGCTCCATTAAACCATATAGTGTACATTCCTTCCCTGCAACACTAGTGAAGTCTTCATGGTATAGTGGATAGTGCTCTGGACTCTCACCCCAGCGACCCGAGTTCAAATCCCGGCTGAAGTCAGAGGCAGAGATGGTGTAGAGCTGGAGTCAGAGGCAGAAATGAAGTCAGAGGTAGAGCTGGTGTGGAGCTGAAGTCAGAGGCGGAGATGAAGTAGGAGTCAGATGCAAAGCTGGTGTGGGGCTGGAGTTGGAGGCAGAGCTGGTGTGGAGCTGAAGTCAGAGGTGGAGCTGAAGTCAGGGACTGTTGTGGAGC
Source organism: Syngnathus leptorhynchus (assembly GCF_054491065.1). Lineage (NCBI taxonomy): Eukaryota > Metazoa > Chordata > Actinopteri > Syngnathiformes > Syngnathidae > Syngnathus > Syngnathus leptorhynchus. Next base: position 33,506 of record NW_028232032.1, read on the forward strand.
TGGAGTCAGAGGTAGAGCTGAAGGCAGGGTTGGAGGTGGAGCTGAAGTCGGAGACTGGTGTGGAGCTGGAGGCGGAGCTGAAGGCAGAGGCAGAACAGGTCTGGAGCTGGAGGCAGAGTCAAAGGCGGAAGTGGGGCTGAAGTCAGAGGCAGAGCTGGAGGCGGAACTGAAGTCAGAGGTAGAGCTGGTGTGGAGATGAAGTTGAAGTCAGATGCAAAGCTGGTGTGGAGCTCAAGTCAGAGACTGGTGTGGAGCTGGAGTCAGAGGTAGAGCTGAAGTCAGGGTTGGAGGTGGAGCTGAAGTCAGAGACTGGTGTGGAGCTGGAGGCGGAGCTGAAGGCAGAGGCAGAGCAGGTCTGGAGCTGGAGGCACAGTCAAAGGCGGAAGTGGGGCTGAAGTCAGAGGGAGAGCTGAAGTCAGAGGCAGAGCTGGTGGTGGAGTCAGAGAATGCTCCATTAAACCATATAGTGTACATTCCTTCCCTGCAACACTAGTGAAGTCTTCATGGTATAGTGGATAGTGCTCTGGACTTTCACCCCAGCGACCCGAGTTCAAATCCCGGCTGAAGTCAGAGGCAGAGATGGTGTAGAGCTGGAGTCAGAGGCAGAAATGAAGTCAGAGGTAGAGCTGGTGTGGAGCTGAAGTCAGAGGCGGAGATGAAGTGGGAGTCAGATGCAAAGCTGGTGTGGGGCTGGAGTGGGAGGCAGAGCTGGTGTGGAGCTGAAGTCAGAGGTGGAGCTGAAGTCAGGGACTGGTGTGGAGTTGGAGTCAGAGGTAGAACTGAAGTCAGGGTTGGAGGTGGAGCTGATGTCAGAGACTGGTGTGGAGCTGGAGGCGGAGCTGAAGGCAGAGGCAGAGCAGGTCTGGAGCTGGAGGCAGAGTCAAAGGCGGAAGTGGGGCTGAAGTCAGAGCTGGAGGCGGAGCTGAAGTCAGAGGCAGAGCTGGAGGCGGTGCTGAAGTCAAAGGTGGAGCTGAAGTCAGAGGCAGAGCTGGTGGTGGAGTCAGAGAATGCTCCATTAAACCATATAGTGTACATTCCTTCCCTGCAACACTAGTGAAGTCTTAATGGTATAGTGGATAGTGCTCTGGACTCTCACCCCAGCGACCCGAGTTCAAATCCCGGTGGGACCAAAGAAAATATGTCATCACGGAAAAGGTGTTGGAGGCGGAGCTGGAGCTGTAGGCGGAGCTGAAGTCAGAGGCGGACCTGAAGTCAGAGGCAGATTTGGTGTGGCGCCGGAATTGGAAGCGGCTGAAGTAAGTGGCAGAGATGGTGTGGAACTGGAGTTGGAGGAGGAGCTGTAGTGTGAGATGGAACTGAAGTTGAAGTCAGATGCAGAACTGGTGTGGAGCTGGAGTCAGAGGTGGAGCTGAAGTCAGAAACTGATGTGGAGCTGACGGCGGAGTTGGAGGCGGAAGTGGGGCTGAAGTCAGAGGCAGAGATGGTGTAGAGCTGGAGTCAGAGGTAGAGCTGGTGTGGAGCTGAAGTCAGAGGCGGAGATGAAGTTGGAGTCAGATGCAAAGCTGGTGTGGGGCTGGAGTAAGAGGTGGAGCTGAAGTCAGAGACTGGTGTGGAGCTGGAGTCAGAGGTAGAGCTGAAGTCAGGGTTGGAGATGGAGCTGAAGTCAGAGACTGGTGTGGAGCTGGAGGCGGAGCTGAAGGCAGAGGCAGAGCAGGTCTGGAGCTGGAGGCAGAGTCAAAGGCGGAATTGGGGCTGAAGTCAGAGGCAGAGCTGGAGGCGGAGCTGAAGTCAGAGGCAGAGCTGGAGGCGGTGCTGAAGTCAGAGGTGGAGCTGAAGTCAGAGGCAGAGCTGGTGGTGGAGTCAGAGAATGCTCCATTAAACCATATAGTGTACATTCCTTCCCTGCAACACTAGTGAAGTCTTCATGGTATAGTGGATAGTGCTCTGGACTCTCACCCCAGCGACCCGAGTTCAAATCCCGGCTGAAGTCAGAGGCAGAGATGGTGTAGAGCTGGAGTCAGAGGCAGAAATGAAGTCAGAGTTAGAGCTGGTGTGGAGCTGAAGTCAGAGGCGGTGATGAAGTAGGAGTCAGATGCAAAGCTGGTGTGGGGCTGGAGTTGGAGGCAGAGCTGGTGTGGAGCTGAAGTCAGAGGTGGAGCTGGAGTCAGAGGTACAGTGAAGTCAGGGTTGGAGGTGGAGCTGATGTCAGAGACTGGTGTGGAGCTGGAGGCGGAGCTGAAGGCAGAGGCAGAGGAGGTCTGGAGCTGGAGGCACAGTCAAAGGCGGAAGTGGGGCTGAAGTCAGAGGCAGAGCTGGAGGTGGAGCTGAAGTCAGAGGCAGAGCCGGAGGCGGTGCTGAAGTCAGATGTGGAGCTGAAGTCAGAGGCAGAGCTGGTGGTGGAGTCAGAGAATGCTCCATTAAACCATATAGTGTACATTCCTTCCCTGCAACACTAGTGAAGTCTTCATGGTATAGTGGATAGTGCTCTGGACTCTCACCCCAGCGACCCGAGTTCAAATCCCGGCTGAAGTCAGAGGCAGAGATGGTGTAGAGCTGGAGTCAGAGGCAGAAATGAAGTCAGAGGTAGAGCTGGTGTGGAGCTGAAGTCAGAGGCGGAGATGAAGTAGGAGTCAGATGCAAAGCTGGTGTGGGGCTGGAGTTGGAGGCAGAGCTGGTGTGGAGCTGAAGTCAGAGGTGGAGCTGAAGTCAGAGACTGGTGTGGAGCTGGAGTCAGAGGTACAGCTGAAGTCAGGGTTGGAGGTGGAGCTGATGTCAGAGACTGGTGTGGAGCTGGAGGCGGAGCTGAAGGCAGAGGCAGAGCAGGTCTGGAGCTGGAGGCAGAGTCAAAGGCGGAAGTGGGGCTGAAGTCAGAGGCAGAGCTGGAGGCGGAGCTGAAGTCAGAGGCAGAGCTGGAGGCGGTGCTGAAGTCAGAGGTGGAGCTGAAGTCAGAGGCAGAGCTGGTGGTGGAGTCAGAGAATGCTCCATTAAACCATATAGTGTACATTCCTTCCCTGCAACACTAGTGAAGTCTTAATGGTATAGTGGATAGTGCTCTGGACTCTCACCCCAGCGACCCGAGTTCAAATCCCGGTGGGACCAAAGAAAATATGTCATCATGGAAAAGGCGTTGGTGGCGGAGCTGGAGCTGTAGGCGGAGCTGAAGTCAGAGGCGGAGCTGAAGTCAGAGGCAGATTTGGTGTGGTGCCGAAATTGAAGGCGGAGCTGAAGTCAGTGGCAGAGATGGTGTGGAGCTGGAGTTGGAGGAGAAGCTGTGGTCAGAGATGGAACTGAAGTTGTGGTCAGATGCAGAACTGGTGTGGAGCTGAAGTCAGAGGCGGAGCTGAAGTCAGAAACTGGTGTGGAGCTGGCGGCGGAGTTGGAGGCGGAAGTGGGGCTGAAGTCAGAGGCAGAGATGGTGAAGAGCTGGAGTCAGAGGCAGAAATGAATTCAGAGGTAGAGCTGGTGTGGAGCTGAAGTCAGAGGCGGAGATGAAGTTTGAGTCAGATGCAAAGCTGGTGTGGGGCTGGAGTCAGAGGTGGAGCTAAAGTCAGAGACTGGTGTGGAGCTGGAGTCAGAGGTAGAGCTGAAGTCAGGGTTGGAGGTGGAGCTGAAGTCGGAGATTGGTGTGGAGCTGGAGGCGGAGCTGAAGGCAGAGGCAGAGCAGGTCTGGAGCTGGAGGCAGAGTCAAAGGCGGAAGTGGGGCTGAAGTCAGAGGCAGAGCTGGAGGCGGAGCTGAAGTCAGAGGCAGAGCTCGAGGCGGTGCTGAAGTCAGAGGTGAAGCTGAAGTCAGAGGCAGAGCTGGTGGTGGAGTCAGAGAATGCTCCATTAAACCATATAGTGTACATTCCTTCCCTGCAACACTAGTGAAGTCTTAATGGTATAGTGCATAGTGCTCTGGACTCTCACCCCAGCGACCCGAGTTCAAATCCCGGTGGGACCAAAGAAAAAATGTCATCATGGAAAAGGTGTTGGAGGCGGAGCTGGAGCTGTAGGCGGAGCTGAAGTCAGAGGCGGACCTGAAGTCAGAGGCAGATTTGGTGTGGCGCCGGAATTGGAAGCGGAGCTGAAGTCAGTGGCAGAGATGGTGTGGAACTGGAGTTGGAGGAGGAGCTGTAGTGTGAGATGGAACTGAAGTTGAAGTCAGATGCAGAACTGGTGTGGAGCTGGAGTCAAAGGTGGAGCTGAAGTCAGAAACTGGTGTGGAACTAGCGGCGGAGTGTGAGGCGGAAGTGGGGCTGAAGTCAGAGGCAGAGATGGTGTAGAGCTGGAGTCAGAGGCAGAAATGAAGTCAGAGGTAGAGCTGGTGTGGAGCTGAAGTCAAAGGGGGGGATGAAATTGGAGTCAGATGCAAAGCTAGTGTGGGGCTGGAGTCAGAGGTGGAGCTGAAGTGAGACTGGTGTGGAGCTGGAGTCAGAGGTAGAGCTGAAGTCAGGGTTGGAGGTGGAGCTGAAGTCGGAGACTGGTGTGGAGCTGGAGGCGGAGCTGAAGGCAGAGGCAGAGCTGGTCTGGAGCTGGAGGCAGAGTCAAAGGCGGAAGTGGGGCTGAAGTCAGAGGCAGAGCTGGAGGCGGAGCTGAAGTCAGAGGCAGAGCTGGAGGTGGTGCTGAAGTCAGAGGTGGAGCTGAAGTCAGAGGCAGAGCTGGTGGTGGAGTCAGAGAATGCTCCATTAAACCATATAGTGTACATTCCTTCCCTGCAACACTAGTGAAGTCTTCATGGTATAGTGGGTAGTGCTCTGGACTCTCACCCCAGCGACCCGAGTTCAAATCCCGGTGGGACCAAAGAAAATATGTCATCATGGAAAAGGCGTTGGTGGCGGAGCTGGAGCTGTAGGCGGAGCTGAAGTCAGAGGCGGAGCTGAAGTCAGAGGCAGATTTGGTGTGGTGCCGAAATTGAAGGCGGAGCTGAAGTCAGTGGCAGAGATGGTGTGGAGCTGGAGTTGGAGGAGAAGCTGTAGTCAGAGATGGAACTGAAGTTGAAGTCAGATGCAGAACTGGTGTGGAGCTGGAGTCAGAGGTGGAGCTGAAGTCAGAAACTGGTGTGGAGCTGGCGGCGGGGTTGGAGGCGGAAGTGGGACTGAAGTCAGAGGTAGAGATGGTGTAGAGCTGGAGTCAGAGGCAGAAATGAAGTCAGAGGTAGAGCTGGTGTGAAACTGAAGTCAGCGGCGGAGATGAAGTTGGAGTCAGATGCAAAGCTGGTGTGGGGCTGGAGTCAGAGGTGGAGCTGAAGTCAGAGACTGGTGTGGAGCTGGAGTCAGAGGTAGAGCTGAAGTCAGGGTTGGAGGTGGAGCTGAAGTCGGAGATTGGTGTGGAGCTGGAGGCGGAGCTGAAGGCAGAGGCAGAGCAGGTCTGGAGCTGGAGGCAGAGTCAAAGGCGGAAGTGGGGCTGAAGTCAGAGGCAGAGCTGGAGGCGGAGCTGAAGTCAGAGGCAGAGCTGGAGGCGGTGCTGAAGTCAGAGGTGGAGCTGAAGTCAGAGGCAGAGCTGGTGGTGGAGTCAGAGAATGCTCCATTAAACCATATAGTGTACATTCCTTCCCTGCAACACTAGTGAAGTCTTCATGGTATAGTGGATAGTGCTCTGGACTCTCACCCCAGCGACCCGAGTTCAAATCCCGGTGGGACCAAAGAATATATATCATCATGGAAAAGGCGTTGGTGGCCGAGCTGGAGCTGTAGGCGGAGCTGAAGTCAGAGGCGGAGCTGAAGTCAGAGGCAGATTTGGTGTGGTGCCGAAATTGAAGGCGGAGCTGAAGTCAGTGGCAGAGATGTTGTGGAGCTGGAGTTGGAGGAGAAGCTGTAATAAGAGATGGAACTGAAGTTGTGGTCAGATGCAGAACTGGTGTGGAGCTGGAGTCAGAGGCGGAGCTGAAGTCAGAAACTGGTGTGGAGCTGGCGTCGGAGTTGGAGGCGGAAGTGGGGCTGAAGTCAGAGGCAGAGATGGTGTAGAGCTGGCGTCAGAGGCAGAAATGAAGTCATAGGTAGAGCTGGTGTGGAGCTGAAGTCAGAGGCGGAGATGAAGTTGGAGTCAGATGCAAAGCTGGTGTGGAGCTGGAGTCAGACGTGGAGCTGAAGTCAGAGACTGGTGTGGAGCTGGAGTCAGAGGTAGAGCTGAAGTCAGGGTTGGAGGTGGAGCTGAAGTCAGAGACTAGTGTGGAGCTGGAGGCGGAGCTGAAGGCAGAGGCAGAGCAGGTCTGGAGCTGGAGGCAGAGTCAAAGGCGGAAGTGGGGCTGAAGTCAGAGGCAGAGCTGGAGGCGGAGCTGAAGTCAGAGGCAGAGCTGGAGGCGGTGCTGAAGTCAGAGGTGGAGCTGAAGTCAGAGGCAGAGCTGGTGGTGGAGTCAGAGAATGCAGTCAGAGGTAGAGCTGGTGTGAAGTAGGAGTCAGATGCAAAGCTGGTGTGGGGCTGGAGTTGGAGGCAGAGCTGGTGTGGAGCTGAAGTCAGAGGTGGAGCTGAAGTCAGGGACTGGTGTGGAGTTGGAGTCAGAGGTAGAGCTGATGTCAGGGTTGGAGGTGGAGCTGATGTCAGAGACTGGTGTGGAGCTGGAGGCGGAGCTGAAGGCAGTGGCAGAGCAGGTCTGGAGCTGGAGGCAGAGTCAAAGGCGGAAGTGGGGCTGAAGTCAGAAGCAGAGTTGGAGGCGGAGCTGTAGTCAGAGGCAGAGCTGGAGGCGGTGCTGAAGTCAGAGGTGGAGCTGAAGTCAGAGGCAGAGCTGGTGGTGGAGTCAGAGAATGCTCCATTAAACCATATAGTGTACATTCCTTCCCTGCAACACTAGTGAAGTCTTCATGGTATAGTGGATAGTGCTCTGGACTCTCACCCCAGCGACCCGAGTTCAAATCCCGGCTGAAGTCAGAGCCAGAGATGGTGTAGAGCTGGAGTCAGAGGCAGAAATGAAGTCAGAGGTAGAGCTGGTGTGGAGCTGAAGTCAGAGGCGGAGATGAAGTGGGAGTCATATGCAAAGCTGGTGTGGGGCTGGAGTTGGAGGCAGAGCTGGTGTGGAGCTGAAGTCAGAGCTGGAGCTGAAGTCAGGGACTGGTGTGGAGTTGGAGTCAGAGGTAGAGCTGAAGTCAGGGTTGGAGGTGGAGCTGATGTCAGAGACTGGTGTGGAGCTGGAGGCGGAGCTGAAGGCAGAGGCAGAGCAGGTCTGGAGCTGGAGGCAGAGTCAAAGGCGGAAGTGGGGCTGAAGTCAGAGCTGGAGGCGGAGCTGAAGTCAGAGGCAGAGCTGGAGGCGGTGCTGAAGTCAGAGGTGGAGCTGAAGTCAGAGGCAGAGCTGGTGGTGGAGTCAGAGAATGCTCCATTAAACCATATAGTGTACATTCCTTCCCTGCAACACTAGTGAAGTCTTAATGGTATAGTGGATAGTGCTCTGGACTCTCACCCCAGCGACCCGAGTTCAAATCCCGGTGGGACCAAAGAAAATATGTCATCATGGAAAAGGTGTTGGAGGCGGAGCTGGAGCTGGAGGCGGAGCTGAAGTCAGAGGCGGACCTGAAGTCAGAGGCAGATTTGGTGTGGCGCCGGAATTGGAAGCGGAGCTGAAGTAAGTGGCAGAGATGGTGTGGAACTGGAGTTGGAGGAGGAGCTGTAGTGTGAGATGGAACTGAAGTTGAAGTCAGATGCAGAACTGGTGTGGAGCTGGAGTCAGAGGTGGAGCTGAAGTCAGAAACTGATGTGGAGCTGGCGGCGGAGTTGGAGGCGGAAGTGGGGCTGAAGTCAGAGGCAGAGATGGTGTAGAGCTGGAGTCAGAGGTAGAGCTGGTGTGGAGCTGAAGTCAGAGGCGGAGATGAAGTTGGAGTCAGATGCAAAGCTGGTGTGGGGCTGGAGTAACAGGTGGAGCTGAAGTCAGAGACTGTTGTGGAGCTGGAGTCAGAGGTAGAGCTGAAGTCAGGGTTGGAGATGGAGCTGAAGTCAGAGACTGGTGTGGAGCTGGAGGCGGAGCTGAAGGCAGAGGCAGAGCAGGTCTGGAGCTGGAGGCACAGTCAAAGGCGGAAGTGGGGCTGAAGTCAGAGGCAGAGCTGGAGGCGGAGCTGAAGTCAGAGGCAGAGCTGGAGGCGGTGCTGAAGTCAGAGGTGAAGCTGAAGTCAGAGGCAGAGCTGGTGGTGGAGTCAGAGAATGCTCCATTAAACCATATAATGTACATTCCTTCCCTGCAACACTAGTGAAGTCTTAATGGTATAGTGGATAGTGCTCTGGACTCTCACCCCAGCGACCCGAGTTCAAATCCCGGTGGGACCAAAGAAAATATGTCATCATGGAAAAGGTGTTGGAGGCGGAGCTGGAGCTGTAGGCGGAGCTGAAGTCAGAGGCGGACCTGAAGTCAGAGGCAGATTTGGTGTGGCGCCGGAATTGGAAGCGGAGCTGAAGTCAGTGGCAGAGATGGTGTGGAACTGGAGTTGGAGGAGGAGCTGTAGTGTGAGAGGGAACTGAAGTTGAAGTCAGATGCAGAACTGGTGTGGAGCTGGAGTCAAAGGTGGAGCTGAAGTCAGAAACTGGTGTGGAACTAGCGGCGGAGTGTGAGGCGGAAGTGGGGCTGAAGTCAGAGGCAGAGATGGTGTAGAGCTGGAGTCAGAGGCAGAAATGAAGTCAGAGGTAGAGCTGGTGTGGAGCTGAAGTCAGAGGCGGAGATGAAATTGGAGTCAGATGCAAAGCTGGTGTGGGGCTGGAGTCAGAGGTGGAGCTGAAGTGAGACTGGTGTGGAGCTGGAGTCAGAGGTAGAGCTGAAGTCAGGGTTGGAGGTGGAGCTGAAGTCGGAGACTGGTGTGGAGCTGGAGGCGGAGCTGAAGGCAGAGGCAGAGTTGGTCTGGAGCTGGAGGCAGAGTCAAAGGCGGAAGTGGGGCTGAAGTCAGAGCCAGAGCTGGAGGCGGAGCTGAAGTCAGAGGCAGAGCTGGAGGCGGTGCTGAAGTCAGAGGTGGAGCTGAAGTCAGAGGCAGAGCTGGTGGTGGAGTCAGAGAATGCTCCATTAAACCATAAAGTGTACATTCCTTCCCTGCAACACTAGTGAAGTCTTCATGGTATAGTGGGTAGTGCTCTGGACTCTCACCCCAGCGACCCGAGTTCAAATCCCGGTGGGACCAAAGAAAATATGTCATCATGGAAAAGGCGTTGGTGGCGGAGCTGGAGCTGTAGGCGGAGCTGAAGTCAGAGGCGGAGCTGAAGTCAGAGGCAGATTTGGTGTGGTGCCGAAATTGAAGGCGGAGCTGAAGTCAGTGGCAGAGATGGTGTGGAGCTGGAGTTGGAGGAGAAGCTGTAGTCAGAGATGGAACTGAAGTTGAAGTCAGACGCAGAACTGGTGTGGAGCTGGAGTCAGAGGTGGAGCTGAAGTCAGAAACTGGTGTGGAGTTGGCGGCGGAGTTGGAGGCGGAAGTGGGGCTGAAGTCAGAGGCAGAGATGGTGTAGAGCTGGAGTCAGAGGCAGAAATGAAGTCAGAGGTAGAGCTGGTGTGAAGCTGAAGTCAGAGGCGGAGATGAAGTTGGAGTCAGATGCAAAGCTGGTGTGGGGCTGGAGTCAGAGGTGGAGCTGAAGTCAGAGACTGGTGTGGAGCTGGAGTCAGAGGTAGAGCTGAAGTCAGAGTTGGAGGTGGAGCTGAAGTCGGATATTGGTGTGGAGCTGGAGGCGGAGCTGAAGGCAGAGGCAGAGCAGGTCTGGAGCTGGAAGCAGAGTCAAAGGCGGAAGTGGGGCTGAAGTCAGAGGCAGAGCTGGAGGCGGAGCTGAAGTCAGAGGTGGAGCTGAAGTCAGAGGCAGAGCTGGTGGTGGAGTCAGAGAATGCTCCATTAAACCATATAGTGTACATTCCTTCCCTGCAACACTAGTGAAGTCTTCATGGTATAGTGGATAGTGCTCTGGACTCTCACCCCAGCGACCCGAGTTCAAATCCCGGTGGGACCAAAGAATATATATCATCATGGAAAAGGCGTTGGTGGCCGAGCTGGAGCTGTAGGCGGAGCTGAAGTCAGAGGCGGAGCTGAAGTCAGAGGCAGATTTGGTGTGGTGCCGAAATTGAAGGCGGAGCTGAAGTCAGTGGCAGAGATGTTGTGGAGCTGGAGTTGGAGGAGAAGCTGTAATAAGAGATGGAACTGAAGTTGTGGTCAGATGCAGAACTGGTGTGGAGCTGGAGTCAGAGGCGGAGCTGAAGTCAGAAACTGGTGTGGAGCTGGCGTCGGAGTTGGAGGCGGAAGTGGGGCTGAAGTCAGAGGCAGAGATGGTGTAGAGCTGGCGTCAGAGGCGGAAATGAAGTCATAGGTAGAGCTGGTGTGGAGCTGAAGTCAGAGGCGGAGATGAAGTTGGAGTCAGATGCAAAGCTGGTGTGGGGCTGGAGTCAGAGGTGGAGCTGAAGTCAGAGACTGGTGTGGAGCTGGAGTCAGAGGTAGAGCTGAAGTCAGGGTTGGAGGTGGAGCTGAAGTCAGAGACTAGTGTGGAGCTGGAAGCGGAGCTGAAGGCAGAGGCAGAGCAGGTCTGGAGCTGGAGGCAGAGTCAAAGGCGGAAGTGGGGCTGAAATCAGAGGCAGAGCTGGAGGCGGAGCTGAAGTCAGAGGCAGAGCTGGAGGCGGTGCTGAAGTCAGAGGTGGAGCTGAAGTCAGAGGCAGAGCTGGTGGTGGAGTCAGAGAATGCTCCATTAAACCATATAGTGTACATTCCTTCCCTGCAACACTAGTGAAGTCTTCATGGTATAGTGGATAGTGCTCTGGACTCTCACCCCAGCGACCCGAGTTCAAATCCCGGCTGAAGTCAGAGGCAGAGATGGTGTAGAGCTGGAGTCAGAGGCAGAAATGAAGTCAGAGGTAGAGCTGGTGTGGAGCTGAAGTCAGAGGCGGAGATGAAGTTGGAGTCAGATGCAAAGCTGGTGTGGGGCTGGAGTTGGAGGCAGAGCTGGTGTGGAGCTGAAGTCAGAGGTGGAGCTGAAGTCAGGGACTGGTGTGGAGTTGGAGTCAGAGGTAGAACTGATGTCAGGGTTGGAGGTGGAGCTGATGTCAGAGACTGGTGTGGAGCTGGAGGCGGAGCTGAAGGCAGTGGCAGAGCAGGTCTGGAGCTGGAGGCAGAGTCAAAGGCGGAAGTGGGGCTGAAGTCAGAAGCAGAGTTGGAGGCGGAGCTGTAGTCAGAGGCAGAGCTGGAGGCGGTGCTGAAGTCAGAGGTGGAGCTGAAGTCAGAGGCAGAGCTGGTGGTGGAGTCAGAGAATGCTCCATTAAACCATATAGTGTACATTCCTTCCCTGCAACACTAGTGAAGTCTTCATGGTATAGTGGATAGTGCTCTGGACTCTCACCCCAGCGACCCGAGTTCAAATCCCGGCTGAAGTCAGAGCCAGAGATGGTGTAGAGCTGGAGTCAGAGGCAGAAATGAAGTCAGAGGTAGAGCTGGTGTGGAGCTGAAGTCAGAGGCGGAGATGAAGTGGGAGTCATATGCAAAGCTGGTGTGGGGCTGGAGTTGGAGGCAGAGCTGGTGTGGAGCTGAAGTCAGAGCTGGAGCTGAAGTCAGGGACTGGTGTGGAGTTGGAGTCAGAAGTAGAGCTGAAGTCAGGGTTGGAGGTGGAGCTGATGTCAGAGACTGGTGTGGAGCTGGAGGCGGAGCTGAAGGCAGAGGCAGAGCAGGTCTGGAGCTGGAGGCAGAGTCAAAGGCGGAAGTGGGGCTGAAGTCAGAGCTGGAGGCGGAGCTGAAGTCAGAGGCAGAGCTGGAGGCGGTGCTGAAGTCAGAGGTGGAGCTGAAGTCAGAGGCAGAGCTGGTGGTGGAGTCAGAGAATGCTCCATTAAACCATATAGTGTACATTCCTTCCCTGCAACACTAGTGAAGTCTTAATGGTATAGTGGATAGTGCTCTGGACTCTCACCCCAGCGACCCGAGTTCAAATCCCGGTGGGACCAAAGAAAATATGTCATCATGGAAAAGGTGTTGGAGGCGGAGCTGGAGCTGGAGGCGGAGCTGAAGTCAGAGGCGGACCTGAAGTCAGAGGCAGATTTGGTGTGGCGCCGGAATTGGAAGCGGAGCTGAAGTAAGTGGCAGAGATGGTGTGGAACTGGAGTTGGAGGAGGAGCTGTAGTGTGAGATGGAACTGAAGTTGAAGTCAGATGCAGAACTGGTGTGGAGCTGGAGTCAGAGGTGGAGCTGAAGTCAGAAACTGATGTGGAGCTGACGGCGGAGTTGGAGGCGGAAGTGGGGCTGAAGTCAGAGGCAGAGATGGTGTAGAGCTGGAGTCAGAGGTAGAGCTGGTGTGGAGCTGAAGTCAGAGGCGGAGATGAAGTTGGAGTCAGATGCAAAGCTGGTGTGGGGCTGGAGTAAGAGGTGGAGCTGAAGTCAGAGACTGTTGTGGAGCTGGAGTCAGAGGTAGAGCTGAAGTCAGGGTTGGAGATGGAGCTGAAGTCAGAGACTGGTGTGGAGCTGGAGGCGGAGCTGAAGGCAGAGGCAGAGCAGGTCTGGAGCTGGAGGCACAGTCAAAGGCGGAAGTGGGGCTGAAGTCAGAGGCAGAGCTGGAGGCGGAGCTGAAGTCAGAGGCAGAGCTGGAGGCGGTGCTGAAGTCAGAGGTGGAGCTGAAGTCAGAGGCAGAGCTGGTGGTGGAGTCAGAGAATGCTCCATTAAACCATATAGTGTACATTCCTTCCCTGCAACACTAGTGAAGTCTTCATGGTATAGTGGATAGTGCTCTGGACTCTCACCCCAGCGACCCGAGTTCAAATCCCGGCTGAAGTCAGAGGCAGAGATGGTGTAGAGCTGGAGTCAGAGGCAGAAATGAAGTCAGAGGTAGAGCTGGTGTGGAGCTGAAGTCAGAGGCGGAGATGAAGTAGGAGTCAGATGCAAAGCTGGTGTGGGGCTGGAGTTGGAGGCAGAGCTGGTGTGGAGCTGAAGTCAGAGGTGGAGCTGAAGTCAGGGACTGTTGTGGAGCTGGAGTCAGAGGTAGAGCTGAAGGCAGGGTTGGAGGTGGAGCTGAAGTCGGAGACTGGTGTGGAGCTGGAGGCGGAGCTGAAGGCAGAGGCAGAACAGGTCTGGAGCTGGAGGCAGAGTCAAAGGCGGAAGTGGGGCTGAAGTCAGAGGCAGAGCTGGAGGCGGAACTGAAGTCAGAGGTAGAGCTGGTGTGGAGATGAAGTTGAAGTCAGATGCAAAGCTGGTGTGGAGCTCAAGTCAGAGACTGGTGTGGAGCTGGAGTCAGAGGTAGAGCTGAAGTCAGGGTTGGAGGTGGAGCTGAAGTCAGAGACTGGTGTGGAGCTGGAGGCGGAGCTGAAGGCAGAGGCAGAGCAGGTCTGGAGCTGGAGGCACAGTCAAAGGCGGAAGTGGGGCTGAAGTCAGAGGGAGAGCTGAAGTCAGAGGCAGAGCTGGTGGTGGAGTCAGAGAATGCTCCATTAAACCATATAGTGTACATTCCTTCCCTGCAACACTAGTGAAGTCTTCATGGTATAGTGGATAGTGCTCTGGACTTTCACCCCAGCGACCCGAGTTCAAATCCCGGCTGAAGTCAGAGGCAGAGATGGTGTAGAGCTGGAGTCAGAGGCAGAAATGAAGTCAGAGGTAGAGCTGGTGTGGAGCTGAAGTCAGAGGCGGAGATGAAGTGGGAGTCAGATGCAAAGCTGGTGTGGGGCTGGAGTGGGAGGCAGAGCTGGTGTGGAGCTGAAGTCAGAGGTGGAGCTGAAGTCAGGGACTGGTGTGGAGTTGGAGTCAGAGGTAGAACTGAAGTCAGGGTTGGAGGTGGAGCTGATGTCAGAGACTGGTGTGGAGCTGGAGGCGGAGCTGAAGGCAGAGGCAGAGCAGGTCTGGAGCTGGAGGCAGAGTCAAAGGCGGAAGTGGGGCTGAAGTCAGAGCTGGAGGCGGAGCTGAAGTCAGAGGCAGAGCTGGAGGCGGTGCTGAAGTCAAAGGTGGAGCTGAAGTCAGAGGCAGAGCTGGTGGTGGAGTCAGAGAATGCTCCATTAAACCATATAGTGTACATTCCTTCCCTGCAACACTAGTGAAGTCTTAATGGTATAGTGGATAGTGCTCTGGACTCTCACCCCAGCGACCCGAGTTCAAATCCCGGTGGGACCAAAGAAAATATGTCATCACGGAAAAGGTGTTGGAGGCGGAGCTGGAGCTGTAGGCGGAGCTGAAGTCAGAGGCGGACCTGAAGTCAGAGGCAGATTTGGTGTGGCGCCGGAATTGGAAGCGGCTGAAGTAAGTGGCAGAGATGGTGTGGAACTGGAGTTGGAGGAGGAGCTGTAGTGTGAGATGGAACTGAAGTTGAAGTCAGATGCAGAACTGGTGTGGAGCTGGAGTCAGAAGTGGAGCTGAAGTCAGAAACTGATGTGGAGCTGACGGCGGAGTTGGAGGCGGAAGTGGGGCTGAAGTCAGAGGCAGAGATGGTGTAGAGCTGGAGTCAGAGGTAGAGCTGGTGTGGAGCTGAAGTCAGAGGCGGAGATGAAGTTGGAGTCAGATGCAAAGCTGGTGTGGGGCTGGAGTAAGAGGTGGAGCTGAAGTCAGAGACTGGTGTGGAGCTGGAGTCAGAGGTAGAGCTGAAGTCAGGGTTGGAGATGGAGCTGAAGTCAGAGACTGGTGTGGAGCTGGAGGCGGAGCTGAAGGCAGAGGCAGAGCAGGTCTGGAGCTGGAGGCAGAGTCAAAGGCGGAATTGGGGCTGAAGTCAGAGGCAGAGCTGGAGGCGGAGCTGAAGTCAGAGGCAGAGCTGGAGGCGGTGCTGAAGTCAGAGGTGGAGCTGAAGTCAGAGGCAGAGCTGGTGGTGGAGTCAGAGAATGCTCCATTAAACCATATAGTGTACATTCCTTCCCTGCAACACTAGTGAAGTCTTCATGGTATAGTGGATAGTGCTCTGGACTCTCACCCCAGCGACCCGAGTTCAAATCCCGGCTGAAGTCAGAGGCAGAGATGGTGTAGAGCTGGAGTCAGAGGCAGAAATGAAGTCAGAGTTAGAGCTGGTGTGGAGCTGAAGTCAGAGGCGGTGATGAAGTAGGAGTCAGATGCAAAGCTGGTGTGGGGCTGGAGTTGGAGGCAGAGCTGGTGTGGAGCTGAAGTCAGAGGTGGAGCTGAAGTCAGAGACTGGTGTGGAGCTGGAGTCAGAGGTACAGCTGAAGTCAGGGTTGGAGGTGGAGCTGATGTCAGAGACTGGTGTGGAGCTGGAGGCGGAGCTGAAGGCAGAGGCAGAGCAGGTCTGGAGCTGGAGGCAGAGTCAAAGGCGGAATTGGGGCTGAAGTCAGAGGCAGAGCTGGAGGCGGAGCTGAAGTCAGAGGCAGAGCTGGAGGCGGTGCTGAAGTCAGAGGTGGAGCTGAAGTCAGAGGCAGAGCTGGTGGTGGAGTCAGAGAATGCTCCATTAAACCATATAGTGTACATTCCTTCCCTGCAACACTAGTGAAGTCTTAATGGTATAGTGGATAGTGCTCTGGACTCTCACCCCAGCGACCCGAGTTCAAATCCCGGTGGGACCAAAGAAAATATGTCATCATGGAAAAGGTGTTGGAGGCGGAGCTGGAGCTGGAGGCGGAGCTGAAGTCAGAGGCGGACCTGAAGTCAGAGGCAGATTTGGTGTGGCGCCGGAATTGGAAGCGGAGCTGAAGTAAGTGGCAGAGATGGTGTGGAACTGGAGTTGGAGGAGGAGCTGTAGTGTGAGATGGAACTGAAGTTGAAGTCAGATGCAGAACTGGTGTGGAGCTGGAGTCAGAGGTGGAGCTGAAGTCAGAAACTGATGTGGAGCTGGCGGCGGAGTTGGAGGCGGAAGTGGGGCTGAAGTCAGAGGCAGAGATGGTGTAGAGCTGGAGTCAGAGGTAGAGCTGGTGTGGAGCTGAAGTCAGAGGCGGAGATGAAGTTGGAGTCAGATGCAAAGCTGGTGTGGGGCTGGAGTAACAGGTGGAGCTGAAGTCAGAGACTGTTGTGGAGCTGGAGTCAGAGGTAGAGCTGAAGTCAGGGTTGGAGATGGAGCTGAAGTCAGAGACTGGTGTGGAGCTGGAGGCGGAGCTGAAGGCAGAGGCAGAGCAGGTCTGGAGCTGGAGGCACAGTCAAAGGCGGAAGTGGGGCTGAAGTCAGAGGCAGAGCTGGAGGCGGAGCTGAAGTCAGAGGCAGAGCTGGAGGCGGTGCTGAAGTCAGAGGTGAAGCTGAAGTCAGAGGCAGAGCTGGTGGTGGAGTCAGAGAATGCTCCATTAAACCATATAATGTACATTCCTTCCCTGCAACACTAGTGAAGTCTTAATGGTATAGTGGATAGTGCTCTGGACTCTCACCCCAGCGACCCGAGTTCAAATCCCGGTGGGACCAAAGAAAATATGTCATCATGGAAAAGGTGTTGGAGGCGGAGCTGGAGCTGTAGGCGGAGCTGAAGTCAGAGGCGGACCTGAAGTCAGAGGCAGATTTGGTGTGGCGCCGGAATTGGAAGCGGAGCTGAAGTCAGTGGCAGAGATGGTGTGGAACTGGAGTTGGAGGAGGAGCTGTAGTGTGAGAGGGAACTGAAGTTGAAGTCAGATGCAGAACTGGTGTGGAGCTGGAGTCAAAGGTGGAGCTGAAGTCAGAAACTGGTGTGGAACTAGCGGCGGAGTGTGAGGCGGAAGTGGGGCTGAAGTCAGAGGCAGAGATGGTGTAGAGCTGGAGTCAGAGGCAGAAATGAAGTCAGAGGTAGAGCTGGTGTGGAGCTGAAGTCAGAGGCGGAGATGAAATTGGAGTCAGATGCAAAGCTGGTGTGGGGCTGGAGTCAGAGGTGGAGCTGAAGTGAGACTGGTGTGGAGCTGGAGTCAGAGGTAGAGCTGAAGTCAGGGTTGGAGGTGGAGCTGAAGTCGGAGACTGGTGTGGAGCTGGAGGCGGAGCTGAAGGCAGAGGCAGAGTTGGTCTGGAGCTGGAGGCAGAGTCAAAGGCGGAAGTGGGGCTGAAGTCAGAGCCAGAGCTGGAGGCGGAGCTGAAGTCAGAGGCAGAGCTGGAGGCGGTGCTGAAGTCAGAGGTGGAGCTGAAGTCAGAGGCAGAGCTGGTGGTGGAGTCAGAGAATGCTCCATTAAACCATAAAGTGTACATTCCTTCCCTGCAACACTAGTGAAGTCTTCATGGTATAGTGGGTAGTGCTCTGGACTCTCACCCCAGCGACCCGAGTTCAAATCCCGGTGGGACCAAAGAAAATATGTCATCATGGAAAAGGCGTTGGTGGCGGAGCTGGAGCTGTAGGCGGAGCTGAAGTCAGAGGCGGAGCTGAAGTCAGAGGCAGATTTGGTGTGGTGCCGAAATTGAAGGCGGAGCTGAAGTCAGTGGCAGAGATGGTGTGGAGCTGGAGTTGGAGGAGAAGCTGTAGTCAGAGATGGAACTGAAGTTGAAGTCAGATGCAGAACTGGTGTGGAGCTGGAGTCAGAGGTGGAGCTGAAGTCAGAAACTGGTGTGGAGTTGGCGGCGGAGTTGGAGGCGGAAGTGGGGCCGAAGTCAGAGGCAGAGATGGTGTAGAGCTGGAGTCAGAGGCAGAAATGAAGTCAGAGGTAGAGCTGGTGTGAAGCTGAAGTCAGAGGCGGAGATGAAGTTGGAGTCAGATGCAAAGCTGGTGTGGGGCTGGAGTCAGAGGTGGAGCTGAAGTCAGAGACTGGTGTGGAGCTGGAGTCAGAGGTAGAGCTGAAGTCAGAGTTGGAGGTGGAGCTGAAGTCGGATATTGGTGTGGAGCTGGAGGCGGAGCTGAAGGCAGAGGCAGAGCAGGTCTGGAGCTGGAAGCAGAGTCAAAGGCGGAAGTGGGGCTGAAGTCAGAGGCAGAGCTGGAGGCGGAGCTGAAGTCAGAGGTGGAGCTGAAGTCAGAGGCAGAGCTGGTGGTGGAGTCAGAGAATGCTCCATTAAACCATATAGTGTACATTCCTTCCCTGCAACACTAGTGAAGTCTTCATGGTATAGTGGATAGTGCTCTGGACTCTCACCCCAGCGACCCGAGTTCAAATCCCGGTGGGACCAAAGAATATATATCATCATGGAAAAGGCGTTGGTGGCCGAGCTGGAGCTGTAGGCGGAGCTGAAGTCAGAGGCGGAGCTGAAGTCAGAGGCAGATTTGGTGTGGTGCCGAAATTGAAGGCGGAGCTGAAGTCAGTGGCAGAGATGTTGTGGAGCTGGAGTTGGAGGAGAAGCTGTAATAAGAGATGGAACTGAAGTTGTGGTCAGATGCAGAACTGGTGTGGAGCTGGAGTCAGAGGCGGAGCTGAAGTCAGAAACTGGTGTGGAGCTGGCGTCGGAGTTGGAGGCGGAAGTGGGGCTGAAGTCAGAGGCAGAGATGGTGTAGAGCTGGCGTCAGAGGCGGAAATGAAGTCATAGGTAGAGCTGGTGTGGAGCTGAAGTCAGAGGCGGAGATGAAGTTGGAGTCAGATGCAAAGCTGGTGTGGGGCTGGAGTCAGAGGTGGAGCTGAAGTCAGAGACTGGTGTGGAGCTGGAGTCAGAGGTAGAGCTGAAGTCAGGGTTGGAGGTGGAGCTGAAGTCAGAGACTAGTGTGGAGCTGGAAGCGGAGCTGAAGGCAGAGGCAGAGCAGGTCTGGAGCTGGAGGCAGAGTCAAAGGCGGAAGTGGGGCTGAAGTCAGAGGCAGAGCTGGAGGCGGAGCTGAAGTCAGAGGCAGAGCTGGAGGCGGTGCTGAAGTCAGAGGTGGAGCTGAAGTCAGAGGCAGAGCTGGTGGTGGAGTCAGAGAATGCTCCATTAAACCATATAGTGTACATTCCTTCCCTGCAACACTAGTGAAGTCTTCATGGTATAGTGGATAGTGCTCTGGACTCTCACCCCAGCGACCCGAGTTCAAATCCCGGCTGAAGTCAGAGGCAGAGATGGTGTAGAGCTGGAGTCAGAGGCAGAAATGAAGTCAGAGGTAGAGCTGGTGTGGAGCTGAAGTCAGAGGCGGAGATGAAGTTGGAGTCAGATGCAAAGCTGGTGTGGGGCTGGAGTTGGAGGCAGAGCTGGTGTGGAGCTGAAGTCAGAGGTGGAGCTGAAGTCAGGGACTGGTGTGGAGTTGGAGTCAGAGGTAGAACTGATGTCAGGGTTGGAGGTGGAGCTGATGTCAGAGACTGGTGTGGAGCTGGAGGCGGAGCTGAAGGCAGTGGCAGAGCAGGTCTGGAGCTGGAGGCAGAGTCAAAGGCGGAAGTGGGGCTGAAGTCAGAAGCAGAGTTGGAGGCGGAGCTGTAGTCAGAGGCAGAGCTGGAGGCGGTGCTGAAGTCAGAGGTGGAGCTGAAGTCAGAGGCAGAGCTGGTGGTGGAGTCAGAGAATGCTCCATTAAACCATATAGTGTACATTCCTTCCCTGCAACACTAGTGAAGTCTTCATGGTATAGTGGATAGTGCTCTGGACTCTCACCCCAGCGACCCGAGTTCAAATCCCGGCTGAAGTCAGAGCCAGAGATGGTGTAGAGCTGGAGTCAGAGGCAGAAATGAAGTCAGAGGTAGAGCTGGTGTGGAGCTGAAGTCAGAGGCGGAGATGAAGTGGGAGTCATATGCAAAGCTGGTGTGGGGCTGGAGTTGGAGGCAGAGCTGGTGTGGAGCTGAAGTCAGAGCTGGAGCTGAAGTCAGGGACTGGTGTGGAGTTGGAGTCAGAAGTAGAGCTGAAGTCAGGGTTGGAGGTGGAGCTGATGTCAGAGACTGGTGTGGAGCTGGAGGCGGAGCTGAAGGCAGAGGCAGAGCAGGTCTGGAGCTGGAGGCAGAGTCAAAGGCGGAAGTGGGGCTGAAGTCAGAGCTGGAGGCGGAGCTGAAGTCAGAGGCAGAGCTGGAGGCGGTGCTGAAGTCAGAGGTGGAGCTGAAGTCAGAGGCAGAGCTGGTGGTGGAGTCAGAGAATGCTCCATTAAACCATATAGTGTACATTCCTTCCCTGCAACACTAGTGAAGTCTTAATGGTATAGTGGATAGTGCTCTGGACTCTCACCCCAGCGACCCGAGTTCAAATCCCGGTGGGACCAAAGAAAATATGTCATCATGGAAAAGGTGTTGGAGGCGGAGCTGGAGCTGGAGGCGGAGCTGAAGTCAGAGGCGGACCTGAAGTCAGAGGCAGATTTGGTGTGGCGCCGGAATTGGAAGCGGAGCTGAAGTAAGTGGCAGAGATGGTGTGGAACTGGAGTTGGAGGAGGAGCTGTAGTGTGAGATGGAACTGAAGTTGAAGTCAGATGCAGAACTGGTGTGGAGCTGGAGTCAGAGGTGGAGCTGAAGTCAGAAACTGATGTGGAGCTGACGGCGGAGTTGGAGGCGGAAGTGGGGCTGAAGTCAGAGGCAGAGATGGTGTAGAGCTGGAGTCAGAGGTAGAGCTGGTGTGGAGCTGAAGTCAGAGGCGGAGATGAAGTTGGAGTCAGATGCAAAGCTGGTGTGGGGCTGGAGTAAGAGGTGGAGCTGAAGTCAGAGACTGTTGTGGAGCTGGAGTCAGAGGTAGAGCTGAAGTCAGGGTTGGAGATGGAGCTGAAGTCAGAGACTGGTGTGGAGCTGGAGGCGGAGCTGAAGGCAGAGGCAGAGCAGGTCTGGAGCTGGAGGCACAGTCAAAGGCGGAAGTGGGGCTGAAGTCAGAGGCAGAGCTGGAGGCGGAGCTGAAGTCAGAGGCAGAGCTGGAGGCGGTGCTGAAGTCAGAGGTGGAGCTGAAGTCAGAGGCAGAGCTGGTGGTGGAGTCAGAGAATGCTCCATTAAACCATATAGTGTACATTCCTTCCCTGCAACACTAGTGAAGTCTTCATGGTATAGTGGATAGTGCTCTGGACTCTCACCCCAGCGACCCGAGTTCAAATCCCGGCTGAAGTCAGAGGCAGAGATGGTGTAGAGCTGGAGTCAGAGGCAGAAATGAAGTCAGAGGTAGAGCTGGTGTGGAGCTGAAGTCAGAGGCGGAGATGAAGTAGGAGTCAGATGCAAAGCTGGTGTGGGGCTGGAGTTGGAGGCAGAGCTGGTGTGGAGCTGAAGTCAGAGGTGGAGCTGAAGTCAGGGACTGTTGTGGAGCTGGAGTCAGAGGTAGAGCTGAAGGCAGGGTTGGAGGTGGAGCTGAAGTCGGAGACTGGTGTGGAGCTGGAGGCGGAGCTGAAGGCAGAGGCAGAACAGGTCTGGAGCTGGAGGCAGAGTCAAAGGCGGAAGTGGGGCTGAAGTCAGAGGCAGAGCTGGAGGCGGAACTGAAGTCAGAGGTAGAGCTGGTGTGGAGATGAAGTTGAAGTCAGATGCAAAGCTGGTGTGGAGCTCAAGTCAGAGACTGGTGTGGAGCTGGAGTCAGAGGTAGAGCTGAAGTCAGGGTTGGAGGTGGAGCTGAAGTCAGAGACTGGTGTGGAGCTGGAGGCGGAGCTGAAGGCAGAGGCAGAGCAGGTCTGGAGCTGGAGGCACAGTCAAAGGCGGAAGTGGGGCTGAAGTCAGAGGGAGAGCTGAAGTCAGAGGCAGAGCTGGTGGTGGAGTCAGAGAATGCTCCATTAAACCATATAGTGTACATTCCTTCCCTGCAACACTAGTGAAGTCTTCATGGTATAGTGGATAGTGCTCTGGACTTTCACCCCAGCGACCCGAGTTCAAATCCCGGCTGA
The DNA here is from genome assembly GCF_054491065.1 of Syngnathus leptorhynchus. Lineage (NCBI taxonomy): Eukaryota > Metazoa > Chordata > Actinopteri > Syngnathiformes > Syngnathidae > Syngnathus > Syngnathus leptorhynchus. The sequence continues at coordinate 54,869 of NW_028232032.1, forward strand.
AGTCAGAGGCAGAGATGGTGTAGAGCTGGAGTCAGAGGCAGAAATGAAGTCAGAGGTAGAGCTGGTGTGGAGCTGAAGTCAGAGGCGGAGATGAAGTGGGAGTCAGATGCAAAGCTGGTGTGGGGCTGGAGTGGGAGGCAGAGCTGGTGTGGAGCTGAAGTCAGAGGTGGAGCTGAAGTCAGGGACTGGTGTGGAGTTGGAGTCAGAGGTAAAACTGAAGTCAGGGTTGGAGGTGGAGCTGATGTCAGAGACTGGTGTGGAGCTGGAGGCGGAGCTGAAGGCAGAGGCAGAGCAGGTCTGGAGCTGGAGGCAGAGTCAAAGGCGGAAGTGGGGCTGAAGTCAGAGCTGGAGGCGGAGCTGAAGTCAGAGGCAGAGCTGGAGGCGGTGCTGAAGTCAAAGGTGGAGCTGAAGTCAGAGGCAGAGCTGGTGGTGGAGTCAGAGAATGCTCCATTAAACCATATAGTGTACATTCCTTCCCTGCAACACTAGTGAAGTCTTAATGGTATAGTGGATAGTGCTCTGGACTCTCACCCCAGCGACCCGAGTTCAAATCCCGGTGGGACCAAAGAAAATATGTCATCACGGAAAAGGTGTTGGAGGCGGAGCTGGAGCTGTAGGCGGAGCTGAAGTCAGAGGCGGACCTGAAGTCAGAGGCAGATTTGGTGTGGCGCCGGAATTGGAAGCGGCTGAAGTAAGTGGCAGAGATGGTGTGGAACTGGAGTTGGAGGAGGAGCTGTAGTGTGAGATGGAACTGAAGTTGAAGTCAGATGCAGAACTGGTGTGGAGCTGGAGTCAGAGGTGGAGCTGAAGTCAGAAACTGATGTGGAGCTGACGGCGGAGTTGGAGGCGGAAGTGGGGCTGAAGTCAGAGGCAGAGATGGTGTAGAGCTGGAGTCAGAGGTAGAGCTGGTGTGGAGCTGAAGTCAGAGGCGGAGATGAAGTTGGAGTCAGATGCAAAGCTGGTGTGGGGCTGGAGTAAGAGGTGGAGCTGAAGTCAGAGACTGGTGTGGAGCTGGAGTCAGAGGTAGAGCTGAAGTCAGGGTTGGAGATGGAGCTGAAGTCAGAGACTGGTGTGGAGCTGGAGGCGGAGCTGAAGGCAGAGGCAGAGCAGGTCTGGAGCTGGAGGCAGAGTCAAAGGCGGAATTGGGGCTGAAGTCAGAGGCAGAGCTGGAGGCGGAGCTGAAGTCAGAGGCAGAGCTGGAGGCGGTGCTGAAGTCAGAGGTGGAGCTGAAGTCAGAGGCAGAGCTGGTGGTGGAGTCAGAGAATGCTCCATTAAACCATATAGTGTACATTCCTTCCCTGCAACACTAGTGAAGTCTTCATGGTATAGTGGATAGTGCTCTGGACTCTCACCCCAGCGACCCGAGTTCAAATCCCGGCTGAAGTCAGAGGCAGAGATGGTGTAGAGCTGGAGTCAGAGGCAGAAATGAAGTCAGAGTTAGAGCTGGTGTGGAGCTGAAGTCAGAGGCGGTGATGAAGTAGGAGTCAGATGCAAAGCTGGTGTGGGGCTGGAGTTGGAGGCAGAGCTGGTGTGGAGCTGAAGTCAGAGGTGGAGCTGAAGTCAGAGACTGGTGTGGAGCTGGAGTCAGAGGTACAGCTGAAGTCAGGGTTGGAGGTGGAGCTGATGTCAGAGACTGGTGTGGAGCTGGAGGCGGAGCTGAAGGCAGAGGCAGAGCAGGTCTGGAGCTGGAGGCAGAGTCAAAGGCGGAAGTGGGGCTGAAGTCAGAGGCAGAGCTGGAGGCGGAGCTGAAGTCAGAGGCAGAGCTGGAGGCGGTGCTGAAGTCAGAGGTGGAGCTGAAGTCAGAGGCAGAGCTGGTGGTGGAGTCAGAGAATGCTCCATTAAACCATATAGTGTACATTCCTTCCCTGCAACACTAGTGAAGTCTTAATGGTATAGTGGATAGTGCTCTGGACTCTCACCCCAGCGACCCGAGTTCAAATCCCGGTGGGACCAAAGAAAATATGTCATCATGGAAAAGGTGTTGGAGGCGGAGCTGGAGCTGGAGGCGGAGCTGAAGTCAGAGGCGGACCTGAAGTCAGAGGCAGATTTGGTGTGGCGCCGGAATTGGAAGCGGAGCTGAAGTAAGTGGCAGAGATGGTGTGGAACTGGAGTTGGAGGAGGAGCTGTAGTGTGAGATGGAACTGAAGTTGAAGTCAGATGCAGAACTGGTGTGGAGCTGGAGTCAGAGGTGGAGCTGAAGTCAGAAACTGATGTGGAGCTGGCGGCGGAGTTGGAGGCGGAAGTGGGGCTGAAGTCAGAGGCAGAGATGGTGTAGAGCTGGAGTCAGAGGTAGAGCTGGTGTGGAGCTGAAGTCAGAGGCGGAGATGAAGTTGGAGTCAGATGCAAAGCTGGTGTGGGGCTGGAGTAACAGGTGGAGCTGAAGTCAGAGACTGTTGTGGAGCTGGAGTCAGAGGTAGAGCTGAAGTCAGGGTTGGAGATGGAGCTGAAGTCAGAGACTGGTGTGGAGCTGGAGGCGGAGCTGAAGGCAGAGGCAGAGCAGGTCTGGAGCTGGAGGCACAGTCAAAGGCGGAAGTGGGGCTGAAGTCAGAGGCAGAGCTGGAGGCGGAGCTGAAGTCAGAGGCAGAGCTGGAGGCGGTGCTGAAGTCAGAGGTGAAGCTGAAGTCAGAGGCAGAGCTGGTGGTGGAGTCAGAGAATGCTCCATTAAACCATATAATGTACATTCCTTCCCTGCAACACTAGTGAAGTCTTAATGGTATAGTGGATAGTGCTCTGGACTCTCACCCCAGCGACCCGAGTTCAAATCCCGGTGGGACCAAAGAAAATATGTCATCATGGAAAAGGTGTTGGAGGCGGAGCTGGAGCTGTAGGCGGAGCTGAAGTCAGAGGCGGACCTGAAGTCAGAGGCAGATTTGGTGTGGCGCCGGAATTGGAAGCGGAGCTGAAGTCAGTGGCAGAGATGGTGTGGAACTGGAGTTGGAGGAGGAGCTGTAGTGTGAGAGGGAACTGAAGTTGAAGTCAGATGCAGAACTGGTGTGGAGCTGGAGTCAAAGGTGGAGCTGAAGTCAGAAACTGGTGTGGAACTAGCGGCGGAGTGTGAGGCGGAAGTGGGGCTGAAGTCAGAGGCAGAGATGGTGTAGAGCTGGAGTCAGAGGCAGAAATGAAGTCAGAGGTAGAGCTGGTGTGGAGCTGAAGTCAGAGGCGGAGATGAAATTGGAGTCAGATGCAAAGCTGGTGTGGGGCTGGAGTCAGAGGTGGAGCTGAAGTGAGACTGGTGTGGAGCTGGAGTCAGAGGTAGAGCTGAAGTCAGGGTTGGAGGTGGAGCTGAAGTCGGAGACTGGTGTGGAGCTGGAGGCGGAGCTGAAGGCAGAGGCAGAGTTGGTCTGGAGCTGGAGGCAGAGTCAAAGGCGGAAGTGGGGCTGAAGTCAGAGCCAGAGCTGGAGGCGGAGCTGAAGTCAGAGGCAGAGCTGGAGGCGGTGCTGAAGTCAGAGGTGGAGCTGAAGTCAGAGGCAGAGCTGGTGGTGGAGTCAGAGAATGCTCCATTAAACCATAAAGTGTACATTCCTTCCCTGCAACACTAGTGAAGTCTTCATGGTATAGTGGGTAGTGCTCTGGACTCTCACCCCAGCGACCCGAGTTCAAATCCCGGTGGGACCAAAGAAAATATGTCATCATGGAAAAGGCGTTGGTGGCGGAGCTGGAGCTGTAGGCGGAGCTGAAGTCAGAGGCGGAGCTGAAGTCAGAGGCAGATTTGGTGTGGTGCCGAAATTGAAGGCGGAGCTGAAGTCAGTGGCAGAGATGGTGTGGAGCTGGAGTTGGAGGAGAAGCTGTAGTCAGAGATGGAACTGAAGTTGAAGTCAGATGCAGAACTGGTGTGGAGCTGGAGTCAGAGGTGGAGCTGAAGTCAGAAACTGGTGTGGAGTTGGCGGCGGAGTTGGAGGCGGAAGTGGGGCTGAAGTCAGAGGCAGAGATGGTGTAGAGCTGGAGTCAGAGGCAGAAATGAAGTCAGAGGTAGAGCTGGTGTGAAGCTGAAGTCAGAGGCGGAGATGAAGTTGGAGTCAGATGCAAAGCTGGTGTGGGGCTGGAGTCAGAGGTGGAGCTGAAGTCAGAGACTGGTGTGGAGCTGGAGTCAGAGGTAGAGCTGAAGTCAGAGTTGGAGGTGGAGCTGAAGTCGGATATTGGTGTGGAGCTGGAGGCGGAGCTGAAGGCAGAGGCAGAGCAGGTCTGGAGCTGGAAGCAGAGTCAAAGGCGGAAGTGGGGCTGAAGTCAGAGGCAGAGCTGGAGGCGGAGCTGAAGTCAGAGGTGGAGCTGAAGTCAGAGGCAGAGCTGGTGGTGGAGTCAGAGAATGCTCCATTAAACCATATAGTGTACATTCCTTCCCTGCAACACTAGTGAAGTCTTCATGGTATAGTGGATAGTGCTCTGGACTCTCACCCCAGCGACCCGAGTTCAAATCCCGGTGGGACCAAAGAATATATATCATCATGGAAAAGGCGTTGGTGGCCGAGCTGGAGCTGTAGGCGGAGCTGAAGTCAGAGGCGGAGCTGAAGTCAGAGGCAGATTTGGTGTGGTGCCGAAATTGAAGGCGGAGCTGAAGTCAGTGGCAGAGATGTTGTGGAGCTGGAGTTGGAGGAGAAGCTGTAATAAGAGATGGAACTGAAGTTGTGGTCAGATGCAGAACTGGTGTGGAGCTGGAGTCAGAGGCGGAGCTGAAGTCAGAAACTGGTGTGGAGCTGGCGTCGGAGTTGGAGGCGGAAGTGGGGCTGAAGTCAGAGGCAGAGATGGTGTAGAGCTGGCGTCAGAGGCGGAAATGAAGTCATAGGTAGAGCTGGTGTGGAGCTGAAGTCAGAGGCGGAGATGAAGTTGGAGTCAGATGCAAAGCTGGTGTGGGGCTGGAGTCAGAGGTGGAGCTGAAGTCAGAGACTGGTGTGGAGCTGGAGTCAGAGGTAGAGCTGAAGTCAGGGTTGGAGGTGGAGCTGAAGTCAGAGACTAGTGTGGAGCTGGAAGCGGAGCTGAAGGCAGAGGCAGAGCAGGTCTGGAGCTGGAGTCAAAGGCGGAAGTGGGGCTGAAGTCAGAGGCAGAGCTGGAGGCGGAGCTGAAGTCAGAGGCAGAGCTGGAGGCGGTGCTGAAGTCAGAGGTGGAGCTGAAGTCAGAGGCAGAGCTGGTGGTGGAGTCAGAGAATGCTCCATTAAACCATATAGTGTACATTCCTTCCCTGCAACACTAGTGAAGTCTTCATGGTATAGTGGATAGTGCTCTGGACTCTCACCCCAGCGACCCGAGTTCAAATCCCGGCTGAAGTCAGAGGCAGAGATGGTGTAGAGCTGGAGTCAGAGGCAGAAATGAAGTCAGAGGTAGAGCTGGTGTGGAGCTGAAGTCAGAGGCGGAGATGAAGTTGGAGTCAGATGCAAAGCTGGTGTGGGGCTGGAGTTGGAGGCAGAGCTGGTGTGGAGCTGAAGTCAGAGGTGGAGCTGAAGTCAGGGACTGGTGTGGAGTTGGAGTCAGAGGTAGAACTGATGTCAGGGTTGGAGGTGGAGCTGATGTCAGAGACTGGTGTGGAGCTGGAGGCGGAGCTGAAGGCAGTGGCAGAGCAGGTCTGGAGCTGGAGGCAGAGTCAAAGGCGGAAGTGGGGCTGAAGTCAGAAGCAGAGTTGGAGGCGGAGCTGTAGTCAGAGGCAGAGCTGGAGGCGGTGCTGAAGTCAGAGGTGGAGCTGAAGTCAGAGGCAGAGCTGGTGGTGGAGTCAGAGAATGCTCCATTAAACCATATAGTGTACATTCCTTCCCTGCAACACTAGTGAAGTCTTCATGGTATAGTGGATAGTGCTCTGGACTCTCACCCCAGCGACCCGAGTTCAAATCCCGGCTGAAGTCAGAGCCAGAGATGGTGTAGAGCTGGAGTCAGAGGCAGAAATGAAGTCAGAGGTAGAGCTGGTGTGGAGCTGAAGTCAGAGGCGGAGATGAAGTGGGAGTCATATGCAAAGCTGGTGTGGGGCTGGAGTTGGAGGCAGAGCTGGTGTGGAGCTGAAGTCAGAGCTGGAGCTGAAGTCAGGGACTGGTGTGGAGTTGGAGTCAGAAGTAGAGCTGAAGTCAGGGTTGGAGGTGGAGCTGATGTCAGAGACTGGTGTGGAGCTGGAGGCGGAGCTGAAGGCAGAGGCAGAGCAGGTCTGGAGCTGGAGGCAGAGTCAAAGGCGGAAGTGGGGCTGAAGTCAGAGCTGGAGGCGGAGCTGAAGTCAGAGGCAGAGCTGGAGGCGGTGCTGAAGTCAGAGGTGGAGCTGAAGTCAGAGGCAGAGCTGGTGGTGGAGTCAGAGAATGCTCCATTAAACCATATAGTGTACATTCCTTCCCTGCAACACTAGTGAAGTCTTAATGGTATAGTGGATAGTGCTCTGGACTCTCACCCCAGCGACCCGAGTTCAAATCCCGGTGGGACCAAAGAAAATATGTCATCATGGAAAAGGTGTTGGAGGCGGAGCTGGAGCTGGAGGCGGAGCTGAAGTCAGAGGCGGACCTGAAGTCAGAGGCAGATTTGGTGTGGCGCCGGAATTGGAAGCGGAGCTGAAGTAAGTGGCAGAGATGGTGTGGAACTGGAGTTGGAGGAGGAGCTGTAGTGTGAGATGGAACTGAAGTTGAAGTCAGATGCAGAACTGGTGTGGAGCTGGAGTCAGAGGTGGAGCTGAAGTCAGAAACTGATGTGGAGCTGACGGCGGAGTTGGAGGCGGAAGTGGGGCTGAAGTCAGAGGCAGAGATGGTGTAGAGCTGGAGTCAGAGGTAGAGCTGGTGTGGAGCTGAAGTCAGAGGCGGAGATGAAGTTGGAGTCAGATGCAAAGCTGGTGTGGGGCTGGAGTAAGAGGTGGAGCTGAAGTCAGAGACTGTTGTGGAGCTGGAGTCAGAGGTAGAGCTGAAGTCAGGGTTGGAGATGGAGCTGAAGTCAGAGACTGGTGTGGAGCTGGAGGCGGAGCTGAAGGCAGAGGCAGAGCAGGTCTGGAGCTGGAGGCACAGTCAAAGGCGGAAGTGGGGCTGAAGTCAGAGGCAGAGCTGGAGGCGGAGCTGAAGTCAGAGGCAGAGCTGGAGGCGGTGCTGAAGTCAGAGGTGGAGCTGAAGTCAGAGGCAGAGCTGGTGGTGGAGTCAGAGAATGCTCCATTAAACCATATAGTGTACATTCCTTCCCTGCAACACTAGTGAAGTCTTCATGGTATAGTGGATAGTGCTCTGGACTCTCACCCCAGCGACCCGAGTTCAAATCCCGGCTGAAGTCAGAGGCAGAGATGGTGTAGAGCTGGAGTCAGAGGCAGAAATGAAGTCAGAGGTAGAGCTGGTGTGGAGCTGAAGTCAGAGGCGGAGATGAAGTAGGAGTCAGATGCAAAGCTGGTGTGGGGCTGGAGTTGGAGGCAGAGCTGGTGTGGAGCTGAAGTCAGAGGTGGAGCTGAAGTCAGGGACTGTTGTGGAGCTGGAGTCAGAGGTAGAGCTGAAGGCAGGGTTGGAGGTGGAGCTGAAGTCGGAGACTGGTGTGGAGCTGGAGGCGGAGCTGAAGGCAGAGGCAGAACAGGTCTGGAGCTGGAGGCAGAGTCAAAGGCGGAAGTGGGGCTGAAGTCAGAGGCAGAGCTGGAGGCGGAACTGAAGTCAGAGGTAGAGCTGGTGTGGAGATGAAGTTGAAGTCAGATGCAAAGCTGGTGTGGAGCTCAAGTCAGAGACTGGTGTGGAGCTGGAGTCAGAGGTAGAGCTGAAGTCAGGGTTGGAGGTGGAGCTGAAGTCAGAGACTGGTGTGGAGCTGGAGGCGGAGCTGAAGGCAGAGGCAGAGCAGGTCTGGAGCTGGAGGCACAGTCAAAGGCGGAAGTGGGGCTGAAGTCAGAGGGAGAGCTGAAGTCAGAGGCAGAGCTGGTGGTGGAGTCAGAGAATGCTCCATTAAACCATATAGTGTACATTCCTTCCCTGCAACACTAGTGAAGTCTTCATGGTATAGTGGATAGTGCTCTGGACTTTCACCCCAGCGACCCGAGTTCAAATCCCGGCTGAAGTCAGAGGCAGAGATGGTGTAGAGCTGGAGTCAGAGGCAGAAATGAAGTCAGAGGTAGAGCTGGTGTGGAGCTGAAGTCAGAGGCGGAGATGAAGTGGGAGTCAGATGCAAAGCTGGTGTGGGGCTGGAGTGGGAGGCAGAGCTGGTGTGGAGCTGAAGTCAGAGGTGGAGCTGAAGTCAGGGACTGGTGTGGAGTTGGAGTCAGAGGTAGAACTGAAGTCAGGGTTGGAGGTGGAGCTGATGTCAGAGACTGGTGTGGAGCTGGAGGCGGAGCTGAAGGCAGAGGCAGAGCAGGTCTGGAGCTGGAGGCAGAGTCAAAGGCGGAAGTGGGGCTGAAGTCAGAGCTGGAGGCGGAGCTGAAGTCAGAGGCAGAGCTGGAGGCGGTGCTGAAGTCAAAGGTGGAGCTGAAGTCAGAGGCAGAGCTGGTGGTGGAGTCAGAGAATGCTCCATTAAACCATATAGTGTACATTCCTTCCCTGCAACACTAGTGAAGTCTTAATGGTATAGTGGATAGTGCTCTGGACTCTCACCCCAGCGACCCGAGTTCAAATCCCGGTGGGACCAAAGAAAATATGTCATCACGGAAAAGGTGTTGGAGGCGGAGCTGGAGCTGTAGGCGGAGCTGAAGTCAGAGGCGGACCTGAAGTCAGAGGCAGATTTGGTGTGGCGCCGGAATTGGAAGCGGCTGAAGTAAGTGGCAGAGATGGTGTGGAACTGGAGTTGGAGGAGGAGCTGTAGTGTGAGATGGAACTGAAGTTGAAGTCAGATGCAGAACTGGTGTGGAGCTGGAGTCAGAGGTGGAGCTGAAGTCAGAAACTGATGTGGAGCTGACGGCGGAGTTGGAGGCGGAAGTGGGGCTGAAGTCAGAGGCAGAGATGGTGTAGAGCTGGAGTCAGAGGTAGAGCTGGTGTGGAGCTGAAGTCAGAGGCGGAGATGAAGTTGGAGTCAGATGCAAAGCTGGTGTGGGGCTGGAGTAAGAGGTGGAGCTGAAGTCAGAGACTGGTGTGGAGCTGGAGTCAGAGGTAGAGCTGAAGTCAGGGTTGGAGATGGAGCTGAAGTCAGAGACTGGTGTGGAGCTGGAGGCGGAGCTGAAGGCAGAGGCAGAGCAGGTCTGGAGCTGGAGGCAGAGTCAAAGGCGGAATTGGGGCTGAAGTCAGAGGCAGAGCTGGAGGCGGAGCTGAAGTCAGAGGCAGAGCTGGAGGCGGTGCTGAAGTCAGAGGTGGAGCTGAAGTCAGAGGCAGAGCTGGTGGTGGAGTCAGAGAATGCTCCATTAAACCATATAGTGTACATTCCTTCCCTGCAACACTAGTGAAGTCTTCATGGTATAGTGGATAGTGCTCTGGACTCTCACCCCAGCGACCCGAGTTCAAATCCCGGCTGAAGTCAGAGGCAGAGATGGTGTAGAGCTGGAGTCAGAGGCAGAAATGAAGTCAGAGTTAGAGCTGGTGTGGAGCTGAAGTCAGAGGCGGTGATGAAGTAGGAGTCAGATGCAAAGCTGGTGTGGGGCTGGAGTTGGAGGCAGAGCTGGTGTGGAGCTGAAGTCAGAGGTGGAGCTGAAGTCAGAGACTGGTGTGGAGCTGGAGTCAGAGGTACAGCTGAAGTCAGGGTTGGAGGTGGAGCTGATGTCAGAGACTGGTGTGGAGCTGGAGGCGGAGCTGAAGGCAGAGGCAGAGCAGGTCTGGAGCTGGAGGCAGAGTCAAAGGCGGAATTGGGGCTGAAGTCAGAGGCAGAGCTGGAGGCGGAGCTGAAGTCAGAGGCAGAGCTGGAGGCGGTGCTGAAGTCAGAGGTGGAGCTGAAGTCAGAGGCAGAGCTGGTGGTGGAGTCAGAGAATGCTCCATTAAACCATATAGTGTACATTCCTTCCCTGCAACACTAGTGAAGTCTTAATGGTATAGTGGATAGTGCTCTGGACTCTCACCCCAGCGACCCGAGTTCAAATCCCGGTGGGACCAAAGAAAATATGTCATCATGGAAAAGGTGTTGGAGGCGGAGCTGGAGCTGGAGGCGGAGCTGAAGTCAGAGGCGGACCTGAAGTCAGAGGCAGATTTGGTGTGGCGCCGGAATTGGAAGCGGAGCTGAAGTAAGTGGCAGAGATGGTGTGGAACTGGAGTTGGAGGAGGAGCTGTAGTGTGAGATGGAACTGAAGTTGAAGTCAGATGCAGAACTGGTGTGGAGCTGGAGTCAGAGGTGGAGCTGAAGTCAGAAACTGATGTGGAGCTGGCGGCGGAGTTGGAGGCGGAAGTGGGGCTGAAGTCAGAGGCAGAGATGGTGTAGAGCTGGAGTCAGAGGTAGAGCTGGTGTGGAGCTGAAGTCAGAGGCGGAGATGAAGTTGGAGTCAGATGCAAAGCTGGTGTGGGGCTGGAGTAACAGGTGGAGCTGAAGTCAGAGACTGTTGTGGAGCTGGAGTCAGAGGTAGAGCTGAAGTCAGGGTTGGAGATGGAGCTGAAGTCAGAGACTGGTGTGGAGCTGGAGGCGGAGCTGAAGGCAGAGGCAGAGCAGGTCTGGAGCTGGAGGCACAGTCAAAGGCGGAAGTGGGGCTGAAGTCAGAGGCAGAGCTGGAGGCGGAGCTGAAGTCAGAGGCAGAGCTGGAGGCGGTGCTGAAGTCAGAGGTGAAGCTGAAGTCAGAGGCAGAGCTGGTGGTGGAGTCAGAGAATGCTCCATTAAACCATATAATGTACATTCCTTCCCTGCAACACTAGTGAAGTCTTAATGGTATAGTGGATAGTGCTCTGGACTCTCACCCCAGCGACCCGAGTTCAAATCCCGGTGGGACCAAAGAAAATATGTCATCATGGAAAAGGTGTTGGAGGCGGAGCTGGAGCTGTAGGCGGAGCTGAAGTCAGAGGCGGACCTGAAGTCAGAGGCAGATTTGGTGTGGCGCCGGAATTGGAAGCGGAGCTGAAGTCAGTGGCAGAGATGGTGTGGAACTGGAGTTGGAGGAGGAGCTGTAGTGTGAGAGGGAACTGAAGTTGAAGTCAGATGCAGAACTGGTGTGGAGCTGGAGTCAAAGGTGGAGCTGAAGTCAGAAACTGGTGTGGAACTAGCGGCGGAGTGTGAGGCGGAAGTGGGGCTGAAGTCAGAGGCAGAGATGGTGTAGAGCTGGAGTCAGAGGCAGAAATGAAGTCAGAGGTAGAGCTGGTGTGGAGCTGAAGTCAGAGGCGGAGATGAAATTGGAGTCAGATGCAAAGCTGGTGTGGGGCTGGAGTCAGAGGTGGAGCTGAAGTGAGACTGGTGTGGAGCTGGAGTCAGAGGTAGAGCTGAAGTCAGGGTTGGAGGTGGAGCTGAAGTCGGAGACTGGTGTGGAGCTGGAGGCGGAGCTGAAGGCAGAGGCAGAGTTGGTCTGGAGCTGGAGGCAGAGTCAAAGGCGGAAGTGGGGCTGAAGTCAGAGCCAGAGCTGGAGGCGGAGCTGAAGTCAGAGGCAGAGCTGGAGGCGGTGCTGAAGTCAGAGGTGGAGCTGAAGTCAGAGGCAGAGCTGGTGGTGGAGTCAGAGAATGCTCCATTAAACCATAAAGTGTACATTCCTTCCCTGCAACACTAGTGAAGTCTTCATGGTATAGTGGGTAGTGCTCTGGACTCTCACCCCAGCGACCCGAGTTCAAATCCCGGTGGGACCAAAGAAAATATGTCATCATGGAAAAGGCGTTGGTGGCGGAGCTGGAGCTGTAGGCGGAGCTGAAGTCAGAGGCGGAGCTGAAGTCAGAGGCAGATTTGGTGTGGTGCCGAAATTGAAGGCGGAGCTGAAGTCAGTGGCAGAGATGGTGTGGAGCTGGAGTTGGAGGAGAAGCTGTAGTCAGAGATGGAACTGAAGTTGAAGTCAGATGCAGAACTGGTGTGGAGCTGGAGTCAGAGGTGGAGCTGAAGTCAGAAACTGGTGTGGAGTTGGCGGCGGAGTTGGAGGCGGAAGTGGGGCTGAAGTCAGAGGCAGAGATGGTGTAGAGCTGGAGTCAGAGGCAGAAATGAAGTCAGAGGTAGAGCTGGTGTGAAGCTGAAGTCAGAGGCGGAGATGAAGTTGGAGTCAGATGCAAAGCTGGTGTGGGGCTGGAGTCAGAGGTGGAGCTGAAGTCAGAGACTGGTGTGGAGCTGGAGTCAGAGGTAGAGCTGAAGTCAGAGTTGGAGGTGGAGCTGAAGTCGGATATTGGTGTGGAGCTGGAGGCGGAGCTGAAGGCAGAGGCAGAGCAGGTCTGGAGCTGGAAGCAGAGTCAAAGGCGGAAGTGGGGCTGAAGTCAGAGGCAGAGCTGGAGGCGGAGCTGAAGTCAGAGGTGGAGCTGAAGTCAGAGGCAGAGCTGGTGGTGGAGTCAGAGAATGCTCCATTAAACCATATAGTGTACATTCCTTCCCTGCAACACTAGTGAAGTCTTCATGGTATAGTGGATAGTGCTCTGGACTCTCACCCCAGCGACCCGAGTTCAAATCCCGGTGGGACCAAAGAATATATATCATCATGGAAAAGGCGTTGGTGGCCGAGCTGGAGCTGTAGGCGGAGCTGAAGTCAGAGGCGGAGCTGAAGTCAGAGGCAGATTTGGTGTGGTGCCGAAATTGAAGGCGGAGCTGAAGTCAGTGGCAGAGATGTTGTGGAGCTGGAGTTGGAGGAGAAGCTGTAATAAGAGATGGAACTGAAGTTGTGGTCAGATGCAGAACTGGTGTGGAGCTGGAGTCAGAGGCGGAGCTGAAGTCAGAAACTGGTGTGGAGCTGGCGTCGGAGTTGGAGGCGGAAGTGGGGCTGAAGTCAGAGGCAGAGATGGTGTAGAGCTGGCGTCAGAGGCGGAAATGAAGTCATAGGTAGAGCTGGTGTGGAGCTGAAGTCAGAGGCGGAGATGAAGTTGGAGTCAGATGCAAAGCTGGTGTGGGGCTGGAGTCAGAGGTGGAGCTGAAGTCAGAGACTGGTGTGGAGCTGGAGTCAGAGGTAGAGCTGAAGTCAGGGTTGGAGGTGGAGCTGAAGTCAGAGACTAGTGTGGAGCTGGAAGCGGAGCTGAAGGCAGAGGCAGAGCAGGTCTGGAGCTGGAGGCAGAGTCAAAGGCGGAAGTGGGGCTGAAGTCAGAGGCAGAGCTGGAGGCGGAGCTGAAGTCAGAGGCAGAGCTGGAGGCGGTGCTGAAGTCAGAGGTGGAGCTGAAGTCAGAGGCAGAGCTGGTGGTGGAGTCAGAGAATGCTCCATTAAACCATATAGTGTACATTCCTTCCCTGCAACACTAGTGAAGTCTTCATGGTATAGTGGATAGTGCTCTGGACTCTCACCCCAGCGACCCGAGTTCAAATCCCGGCTGAAGTCAGAGGCAGAGATGGTGTAGAGCTGGAGTCAGAGGCAGAAATGAAGTCAGAGGTAGAGCTGGTGTGGAGCTGAAGTCAGAGGCGGAGATGAAGTTGGAGTCAGATGCAAAGCTGGTGTGGGGCTGGAGTTGGAGGCAGAGCTGGTGTGGAGCTGAAGTCAGAGGTGGAGCTGAAGTCAGGGACTGGTGTGGAGTTGGAGTCAGAGGTAGAACTGATGTCAGGGTTGGAGGTGGAGCTGATGTCAGAGACTGGTGTGGAGCTGGAGGCGGAGCTGAAGGCAGTGGCAGAGCAGGTCTGGAGCTGGAGGCAGAGTCAAAGGCGGAAGTGGGGCTGAAGTCAGAAGCAGAGTTGGAGGCGGAGCTGTAGTCAGAGGCAGAGCTGGAGGCGGTGCTGAAGTCAGAGGTGGAGCTGAAGTCAGAGGCAGAGCTGGTGGTGGAGTCAGAGAATGCTCCATTAAACCATATAGTGTACATTCCTTCCCTGCAACACTAGTGAAGTCTTCATGGTATAGTGGATAGTGCTCTGGACTCTCACCCCAGCGACCCGAGTTCAAATCCCGGCTGAAGTCAGAGCCAGAGATGGTGTAGAGCTGGAGTCAGAGGCAGAAATGAAGTCAGAGGTAGAGCTGGTGTGGAGCTGAAGTCAGAGGCGGAGATGAAGTGGGAGTCATATGCAAAGCTGGTGTGGGGCTGGAGTTGGAGGCAGAGCTGGTGTGGAGCTGAAGTCAGAGCTGGAGCTGAAGTCAGGGACTGGTGTGGAGTTGGAGTCAGAAGTAGAGCTGAAGTCAGGGTTGGAGGTGGAGCTGATGTCAGAGACTGGTGTGGAGCTGGAGGCGGAGCTGAAGGCAGAGGCAGAGCAGGTCTGGAGCTGGAGGCAGAGTCAAAGGCGGAAGTGGGGCTGAAGTCAGAGCTGGAGGCGGAGCTGAAGTCAGAGGCAGAGCTGGAGGCGGTGCTGAAGTCAGAGGTGGAGCTGAAGTCAGAGGCAGAGCTGGTGGTGGAGTCAGAGAATGCTCCATTAAACCATATAGTGTACATTCCTTCCCTGCAACACTAGTGAAGTCTTAATGGTATAGTGGATAGTGCTCTGGACTCTCACCCCAGCGACCCGAGTTCAAATCCCGGTGGGACCAAAGAAAATATGTCATCATGGAAAAGGTGTTGGAGGCGGAGCTGGAGCTGGAGGCGGAGCTGAAGTCAGAGGCGGACCTGAAGTCAGAGGCAGATTTGGTGTGGCGCCGGAATTGGAAGCGGAGCTGAAGTAAGTGGCAGAGATGGTGTGGAACTGGAGTTGGAGGAGGAGCTGTAGTGTGAGATGGAACTGAAGTTGAAGTCAGATGCAGAACTGGTGTGGAGCTGGAGTCAGAGGTGGAGCTGAAGTCAGAAACTGATGTGGAGCTGACGGCGGAGTTGGAGGCGGAAGTGGGGCTGAAGTCAGAGGCAGAGATGGTGTAGAGCTGGAGTCAGAGGTAGAGCTGGTGTGGAGCTGAAGTCAGAGGCGGAGATGAAGTTGGAGTCAGATGCAAAGCTGGTGTGGGGCTGGAGTAAGAGGTGGAGCTGAAGTCAGAGACTGTTGTGGAGCTGGAGTCAGAGGTAGAGCTGAAGTCAGGGTTGGAGATGGAGCTGAAGTCAGAGACTGGTGTGGAGCTGGAGGCGGAGCTGAAGGCAGAGGCAGAGCAGGTCTGGAGCTGGAGGCACAGTCAAAGGCGGAAGTGGGGCTGAAGTCAGAGGCAGAGCTGGAGGCGGAGCTGAAGTCAGAGGCAGAGCTGGAGGCGGTGCTGAAGTCAGAGGTGGAGCTGAAGTCAGAGGCAGAGCTGGTGGTGGAGTCAGAGAATGCTCCATTAAACCATATAGTGTACATTCCTTCCCTGCAACACTAGTGAAGTCTTCATGGTATAGTGGATAGTGCTCTGGACTCTCACCCCAGCGACCCGAGTTCAAATCCCGGCTGAAGTCAGAGGCAGAGATGGTGTAGAGCTGGAGTCAGAGGCAGAAATGAAGTCAGAGGTAGAGCTGGTGTGGAGCTGAAGTCAGAGGCGGAGATGAAGTAGGAGTCAGATGCAAAGCTGGTGTGGGGCTGGAGTTGGAGGCAGAGCTGGTGTGGAGCTGAAGTCAGAGGTGGAGCTGAAGTCAGGGACTGTTGTGGAGCTGGAGTCAGAGGTAGAGCTGAAGGCAGGGTTGGAGGTGGAGCTGAAGTCGGAGACTGGTGTGGAGCTGGAGGCGGAGCTGAAGGCAGAGGCAGAACAGGTCTGGAGCTGGAGGCAGAGTCAAAGGCGGAAGTGGGGCTGAAGTCAGAGGCAGAGCTGGAGGCGGAACTGAAGTCAGAGGTAGAGCTGGTGTGGAGATGAAGTTGAAGTCAGATGCAAAGCTGGTGTGGAGCTCAAGTCAGAGACTGGTGTGGAGCTGGAGTCAGAGGTAGAGCTGAAGTCAGGGTTGGAGGTGGAGCTGAAGTCAGAGACTGGTGTGGAGCTGGAGGCGGAGCTGAAGGCAGAGGCAGAGCAGGTCTGGAGCTGGAGGCACAGTCAAAGGCGGAAGTGGGGCTGAAGTCAGAGGGAGAGCTGAAGTCAGAGGCAGAGCTGGTGGTGGAGTCAGAGAATGCTCCATTAAACCATATAGTGTACATTCCTTCCCTGCAACACTAGTGAAGTCTTCATGGTATAGTGGATAGTGCTCTGGACTTTCACCCCAGCGACCCGAGTTCAAATCCCGGCTGAAGTCAGAGGCAGAGATGGTGTAGAGCTGGAGTCAGAGGCAGAAATGAAGTCAGAGGTAGAGCTGGTGTGGAGCTGAAGTCAGAGGCGGAGATGAAGTGGGAGTCAGATGCAAAGCTGGTGTGGGGCTGGAGTGGGAGGCAGAGCTGGTGTGGAGCTGAAGTCAGAGGTGGAGCTGAAGTCAGGGACTGGTGTGGAGTTGGAGTCAGAGGTAGAACTGAAGTCAGGGTTGGAGGTGGAGCTGATGTCAGAGACTGGTGTGGAGCTGGAGGCGGAGCTGAAGGCAGAGGCAGAGCAGGTCTGGAGCTGGAGGCAGAGTCAAAGGCGGAAGTGGGGCTGAAGTCAGAGCTGGAGGCGGAGCTGAAGTCAGAGGCAGAGCTGGAGGCGGTGCTGAAGTCAAAGGTGGAGCTGAAGTCAGAGGCAGAGCTGGTGGTGGAGTCAGAGAATGCTCCATTAAACCATATAGTGTACATTCCTTCCCTGCAACACTAGTGAAGTCTTAATGGTATAGTGGATAGTGCTCTGGACTCTCACCCCAGCGACCCGAGTTCAAATCCCGGTGGGACCAAAGAAAATATGTCATCACGGAAAAGGTGTTGGAGGCGGAGCTGGAGCTGTAGGCGGAGCTGAAGTCAGAGGCGGACCTGAAGTCAGAGGCAGATTTGGTGTGGCGCCGGAATTGGAAGCGGCTGAAGTAAGTGGCAGAGATGGTGTGGAACTGGAGTTGGAGGAGGAGCTGTAGTGTGAGATGGAACTGAAGTTGAAGTCAGATGCAGAACTGGTGTGGAGCTGGAGTCAGAGGTGGAGCTGAAGTCAGAAACTGATGTGGAGCTGACGGCGGAGTTGGAGGCGGAAGTGGGGCTGAAGTCAGAGGCAGAGATGGTGTAGAGCTGGAGTCAGAGGTAGAGCTGGTGTGGAGCTGAAGTCAGAGGCGGAGATGAAGTTGGAGTCAGATGCAAAGCTGGTGTGGGGCTGGAGTAAGAGGTGGAGCTGAAGTCAGAGACTGGTGTGGAGCTGGAGTCAGAGGTAGAGCTGAAGTCAGGGTTGGAGATGGAGCTGAAGTCAGAGACTGGTGTGGAGCTGGAGGCGGAGCTGAAGGCAGAGGCAGAGCAGGTCTGGAGCTGGAGGCAGAGTCAAAGGCGGAATTGGGGCTGAAGTCAGAGGCAGAGCTGGAGGCGGAGCTGAAGTCAGAGGCAGAGCTGGAGGCGGTGCTGAAGTCAGAGGTGGAGCTGAAGTCAGAGGCAGAGCTGGTGGTGGAGTCAGAGAATGCTCCATTAAACCATATAGTGTACATTCCTTCCCTGCAACACTAGTGAAGTCTTCATGGTATAGTGGATAGTGCTCTGGACTCTCACCCCAGCGACCCGAGTTCAAATCCCGGCTGAAGTCAGAGGCAGAGATGGTGTAGAGCTGGAGTCAGAGGCAGAAATGAAGTCAGAGTTAGAGCTGGTGTGGAGCTGAAGTCAGAGGCGGTGATGAAGTAGGAGTCAGATGCAAAGCTGGTGTGGGGCTGGAGTTGGAGGCAGAGCTGGTGTGGAGCTGAAGTCAGAGGTGGAGCTGAAGTCAGAGACTGGTGTGGAGCTGGAGTCAGAGGTACAGCTGAAGTCAGGGTTGGAGGTGGAGCTGATGTCAGAGACTGGTGTGGAGCTGGAGGCGGAGCTGAAGGCAGAGGCAGAGCAGGTCTGGAGCTGGAGGCAGAGTCAAAGGCGGAATTGGGGCTGAAGTCAGAGGCAGAGCTGGAGGCGGAGCTGAAGTCAGAGGCAGAGCTGGAGGCGGTGCTGAAGTCAGAGGTGGAGCTGAAGTCAGAGGCAGAGCTGGTGGTGGAGTCAGAGAATGCTCCATTAAACCATATAGTGTACATTCCTTCCCTGCAACACTAGTGAAGTCTTAATGGTATAGTGGATAGTGCTCTGGACTCTCACCCCAGCGACCCGAGTTCAAATCCCGGTGGGACCAAAGAAAATATGTCATCATGGAAAAGGTGTTGGAGGCGGAGCTGGAGCTGGAGGCGGAGCTGAAGTCAGAGGCGGACCTGAAGTCAGAGGCAGATTTGGTGTGGCGCCGGAATTGGAAGCGGAGCTGAAGTAAGTGGCAGAGATGGTGTGGAACTGGAGTTGGAGGAGGAGCTGTAGTGTGAGATGGAACTGAAGTTGAAGTCAGATGCAGAACTGGTGTGGAGCTGGAGTCAGAGGTGGAGCTGAAGTCAGAAACTGATGTGGAGCTGGCGGCGGAGTTGGAGGCGGAAGTGGGGCTGAAGTCAGAGGCAGAGATGGTGTAGAGCTGGAGTCAGAGGTAGAGCTGGTGTGGAGCTGAAGTCAGAGGCGGAGATGAAGTTGGAGTCAGATGCAAAGCTGGTGTGGGGCTGGAGTAACAGGTGGAGCTGAAGTCAGAGACTGTTGTGGAGCTGGAGTCAGAGGTAGAGCTGAAGTCAGGGTTGGAGATGGAGCTGAAGTCAGAGACTGGTGTGGAGCTGGAGGCGGAGCTGAAGGCAGAGGCAGAGCAGGTCTGGAGCTGGAGGCACAGTCAAAGGCGGAAGTGGGGCTGAAGTCAGAGGCAGAGCTGGAGGCGGAGCTGAAGTCAGAGGCAGAGCTGGAGGCGGTGCTGAAGTCAGAGGTGAAGCTGAAGTCAGAGGCAGAGCTGGTGGTGGAGTCAGAGAATGCTCCATTAAACCATATAATGTACATTCCTTCCCTGCAACACTAGTGAAGTCTTAATGGTATAGTGGATAGTGCTCTGGACTCTCACCCCAGCGACCCGAGTTCAAATCCCGGTGGGACCAAAGAAAATATGTCATCATGGAAAAGGTGTTGGAGGCGGAGCTGGAGCTGTAGGCGGAGCTGAAGTCAGAGGCGGACCTGAAGTCAGAGGCAGATTTGGTGTGGCGCCGGAATTGGAAGCGGAGCTGAAGTCAGTGGCAGAGATGGTGTGGAACTGGAGTTGGAGGAGGAGCTGTAGTGTGAGAGGGAACTGAAGTTGAAGTCAGATGCAGAACTGGTGTGGAGCTGGAGTCAAAGGTGGAGCTGAAGTCAGAAACTGGTGTGGAACTAGCGGCGGAGTGTGAGGCGGAAGTGGGGCTGAAGTCAGAGGCAGAGATGGTGTAGAGCTGGAGTCAGAGGCAGAAATGAAGTCAGAGGTAGAGCTGGTGTGGAGCTGAAGTCAGAGGCGGAGATGAAATTGGAGTCAGATGCAAAGCTGGTGTGGGGCTGGAGTCAGAGGTGGAGCTGAAGTGAGACTGGTGTGGAGCTGGAGTCAGAGGTAGAGCTGAAGTCAGGGTTGGAGGTGGAGCTGAAGTCGGAGACTGGTGTGGAGCTGGAGGCGGAGCTGAAGGCAGAGGCAGAGTTGGTCTGGAGCTGGAGGCAGAGTCAAAGGCGGAAGTGGGGCTGAAGTCAGAGCCAGAGCTGGAGGCGGAGCTGAAGTCAGAGGCAGAGCTGGAGGCGGTGCTGAAGTCAGAGGTGGAGCTGAAGTCAGAGGCAGAGCTGGTGGTGGAGTCAGAGAATGCTCCATTAAACCATAAAGTGTACATTCCTTCCCTGCAACACTAGTGAAGTCTTCATGGTATAGTGGGTAGTGCTCTGGACTCTCACCCCAGCGACCCGAGTTCAAATCCCGGTGGGACCAAAGAAAATATGTCATCATGGAAAAGGCGTTGGTGGCGGAGCTGGAGCTGTAGGCGGAGCTGAAGTCAGAGGCGGAGCTGAAGTCAGAGGCAGATTTGGTGTGGTGCCGAAATTGAAGGCGGAGCTGAAGTCAGTGGCAGAGATGGTGTGGAGCTGGAGTTGGAGGAGAAGCTGTAGTCAGAGATGGAACTGAAGTTGAAGTCAGACGCAGAACTGGTGTGGAGCTGGAGTCAGAGGTGGAGCTGAAGTCAGAAACTGGTGTGGAGTTGGCGGCGGAGTTGGAGGCGGAAGTGGGGCTGAAGTCAGAGGCAGAGATGGTGTAGAGCTGGAGTCAGAGGCAGAAATGAAGTCAGAGGTAGAGCTGGTGTGAAGCTGAAGTCAGAGGCGGAGATGAAGTTGGAGTCAGATGCAAAGCTGGTGTGGGGCTGGAGTCAGAGGTGGAGCTGAAGTCAGAGACTGGTGTGGAGCTGGAGTCAGAGGTAGAGCTGAAGTCAGAGTTGGAGGTGGAGCTGAAGTCGGATATTGGTGTGGAGCTGGAGGCGGAGCTGAAGGCAGAGGCAGAGCAGGTCTGGAGCTGGAAGCAGAGTCAAAGGCGGAAGTGGGGCTGAAGTCAGAGGCAGAGCTGGAGGCGGAGCTGAAGTCAGAGGTGGAGCTGAAGTCAGAGGCAGAGCTGGTGGTGGAGTCAGAGAATGCTCCATTAAACCATATAGTGTACATTCCTTCCCTGCAACACTAGTGAAGTCTTCATGGTATAGTGGATAGTGCTCTGGACTCTCACCCCAGCGACCCGAGTTCAAATCCCGGTGGGACCAAAGAATATATATCATCATGGAAAAGGCGTTGGTGGCCGAGCTGGAGCTGTAGGCGGAGCTGAAGTCAGAGGCGGAGCTGAAGTCAGAGGCAGATTTGGTGTGGTGCCGAAATTGAAGGCGGAGCTGAAGTCAGTGGCAGAGATGTTGTGGAGCTGGAGTTGGAGGAGAAGCTGTAATAAGAGATGGAACTGAAGTTGTGGTCAGATGCAGAACTGGTGTGGAGCTGGAGTCAGAGGCGGAGCTGAAGTCAGAAACTGGTGTGGAGCTGGCGTCGGAGTTGGAGGCGGAAGTGGGGCTGAAGTCAGAGGCAGAGATGGTGTAGAGCTGGCGTCAGAGGCGGAAATGAAGTCATAGGTAGAGCTGGTGTGGAGCTGAAGTCAGAGGCGGAGATGAAGTTGGAGTCAGATGCAAAGCTGGTGTGGGGCTGGAGTCAGAGGTGGAGCTGAAGTCAGAGACTGGTGTGGAGCTGGAGTCAGAGGTAGAGCTGAAGTCAGGGTTGGAGGTGGAGCTGAAGTCAGAGACTAGTGTGGAGCTGGAAGCGGAGCTGAAGGCAGAGGCAGAGCAGGTCTGGAGCTGGAGGCAGAGTCAAAGGCGGAAGTGGGGCTGAAGTCAGAGGCAGAGCTGGAGGCGGAGCTGAAGTCAGAGGCAGAGCTGGAGGCGGTGCTGAAGTCAGAGGTGGAGCTGAAGTCAGAGGCAGAGCTGGTGGTGGAGTCAGAGAATGCTCCATTAAACCATATAGTGTACATTCCTTCCCTGCAACACTAGTGAAGTCTTCATGGTATAGTGGATAGTGCTCTGGACTCTCACCCCAGCGACCCGAGTTCAAATCCCGGCTGAAGTCAGAGGCAGAGATGGTGTAGAGCTGGAGTCAGAGGCAGAAATGAAGTCAGAGGTAGAGCTGGTGTGGAGCTGAAGTCAGAGGCGGAGATGAAGTTGGAGTCAGATGCAAAGCTGGTGTGGGGCTGGAGTTGGAGGCAGAGCTGGTGTGGAGCTGAAGTCAGAGGTGGAGCTGAAGTCAGGGACTGGTGTGGAGTTGGAGTCAGAGGTAGAACTGATGTCAGGGTTGGAGGTGGAGCTGATGTCAGAGACTGGTGTGGAGCTGGAGGCGGAGCTGAAGGCAGTGGCAGAGCAGGTCTGGAGCTGGAGGCAGAGTCAAAGGCGGAAGTGGGGCTGAAGTCAGAAGCAGAGTTGGAGGCGGAGCTGTAGTCAGAGGCAGAGCTGGAGGCGGTGCTGAAGTCAGAGGTGGAGCTGAAGTCAGAGGCAGAGCTGGTGGTGGAGTCAGAGAATGCTCCATTAAACCATATAGTGTACATTCCTTCCCTGCAACACTAGTGAAGTCTTCATGGTATAGTGGATAGTGCTCTGGACTCTCACCCCAGCGACCCGAGTTCAAATCCCGGCTGAAGTCAGAGCCAGAGATGGTGTAGAGCTGGAGTCAGAGGCAGAAATGAAGTCAGAGGTAGAGCTGGTGTGGAGCTGAAGTCAGAGGCGGAGATGAAGTGGGAGTCATATGCAAAGCTGGTGTGGGGCTGGAGTTGGAGGCAGAGCTGGTGTGGAGCTGAAGTCAGAGCTGGAGCTGAAGTCAGGGACTGGTGTGGAGTTGGAGTCAGAAGTAGAGCTGAAGTCAGGGTTGGAGGTGGAGCTGATGTCAGAGACTGGTGTGGAGCTGGAGGCGGAGCTGAAGGCAGAGGCAGAGCAGGTCTGGAGCTGGAGGCAGAGTCAAAGGCGGAAGTGGGGCTGAAGTCAGAGCTGGAGGCGGAGCTGAAGTCAGAGGCAGAGCTGGAGGCGGTGCTGAAGTCAGAGGTGGAGCTGAAGTCAGAGGCAGAGCTGGTGGTGGAGTCAGAGAATGCTCCATTAAACCATATAGTGTACATTCCTTCCCTGCAACACTAGTGAAGTCTTAATGGTATAGTGGATAGTGCTCTGGACTCTCACCCCAGCGACCCGAGTTCAAATCCCGGTGGGACCAAAGAAAATATGTCATCATGGAAAAGGTGTTGGAGGCGGAGCTGGAGCTGGAGGCGGAGCTGAAGTCAGAGGCGGACCTGAAGTCAGAGGCAGATTTGGTGTGGCGCCGGAATTGGAAGCGGAGCTGAAGTAAGTGGCAGAGATGGTGTGGAACTGGAGTTGGAGGAGGAGCTGTAGTGTGAGATGGAACTGAAGTTGAAGTCAGATGCAGAACTGGTGTGGAGCTGGAGTCAGAGGTGGAGCTGAAGTCAGAAACTGATGTGGAGCTGACGGCGGAGTTGGAGGCGGAAGTGGGGCTGAAGTCAGAGGCAGAGATGGTGTAGAGCTGGAGTCAGAGGTAGAGCTGGTGTGGAGCTGAAGTCAGAGGCGGAGATGAAGTTGGAGTCAGATGCAAAGCTGGTGTGGGGCTGGAGTAAGAGGTGGAGCTGAAGTCAGAGACTGTTGTGGAGCTGGAGTCAGAGGTAGAGCTGAAGTCAGGGTTGGAGATGGAGCTGAAGTCAGAGACTGGTGTGGAGCTGGAGGCGGAGCTGAAGGCAGAGGCAGAGCAGGTCTGGAGCTGGAGGCACAGTCAAAGGCGGAAGTGGGGCTGAAGTCAGAGGCAGAGCTGGAGGCGGAGCTGAAGTCAGAGGCAGAGCTGGAGGCGGTGCTGAAGTCAGAGGTGGAGCTGAAGTCAGAGGCAGAGCTGGTGGTGGAGTCAGAGAATGCTCCATTAAACCATATAGTGTACATTCCTTCCCTGCAACACTAGTGAAGTCTTCATGGTATAGTGGATAGTGCTCTGGACTCTCACCCCAGCGACCCGAGTTCAAATCCCGGCTGAAGTCAGAGGCAGAGATGGTGTAGAGCTGGAGTCAGAGGCAGAAATGAAGTCAGAGGTAGAGCTGGTGTGGAGCTGAAGTCAGAGGCGGTGATGAAGTAGGAGTCAGATGCAAAGCTGGTGTGGGGCTGGAGTTGGAGGCAGAGCTGGTGTGGAGAGCACTATCCACTATACCATGAAGACTTCACTAGTGTTGCAGGGAAGGAATGTACACTATATGGTTTAATGGAGCATTCTCTGACTCCACCACCAGCTCTGCCTCTGACTTCAGCTCTCCCTCTGACTTCAGCCCCACTTCCGCCTTTGACTGTGCCTCCAGCTCCAGACCTGCTCTGCCTCTGCCTTCAGCTCCGCCTCCAGCTCCACACCAGTCTCTGACTTCAGCTCCACCTCCAACCCTGACTTCAGCTCTACCTCTGACTCCAGCTCCACACCAGTCTCTGACTTGAGCTCCACACCAGCTTTGCATCTGACTTCAACTTCATCTCCACACCAGCTCTACCTCTGACTTCAGTTCCGCCTCCAGCTCTGCCTCTGACTTCAGCCCCACTTCCGCCTTTGACTCTGCCTCCAGCTCCAGACCTGTTCTGCCTCTGCCTTCAGCTCCGCCTCCAGCTCCACACCAGTCTCCGACTTCAGCTCCACCTCCAACCCTGCCTTCAGCTCTACCTCTGACTCCAGCTCCACAACAGTCCCTGACTTCAGCTCCACCTCTGACTTCAGCTCCACACCAGCTCTGCCTCCAACTCCAGCCCCACACCAGCTTTGCATCTGACTCCTACTTCATCACCGCCTCTGACTTCAGCTCCACACCAGCTCTACCTCTGACTTCATTTCTGCCTCTGACTCCAGCTCTACACCATCTCTGCCTCTGACTTCAGCCGGGATTTGAACTCGGGTCGCTGGGGTGAGAGTCCAGAGCACTATCCACTATACCATGAAGACTTCACTAGTGTTGCAGGGAAGGAATGTACACTATATGGTTTAATGGAGCATTCTCTGACTCCACCACCAGCTCTGCCTCTGACTTCAGCTCCACCTCTGACTTCAGCACCGCCTCCAGCTCTGCCTCTGACTTCAGCTCCGCCTCCAGCTCTGCCTCTGACTTCAGCCCCACTTCCGCCTTTGACTGTGCCTCCAGCTCCAGACCTGCTCTGCCTCTGCCTTCAGCTCCGCCTCCAGCTCCACACCAGTCTCTGACTTCAGCTCCATCTCCAACCCTGACTTCAGCTCTACCTCTGACTCCAGCTCCACAACAGTCTCTGACTTCAGCTCCACCTCTTACTCCAGCCCCACACCAGCTTTGCATCTGACTCCAACTTCATCTCCGCCTCTGACTTCAGCTCCACACCAGCTCTACCTCTGACTCCAGCTCTACACCATCTCTGCCTCTGACTTCAGCCCCACTTCCGCCTCCAACTCCGCCGTCAGCTCCACATCAGTTTCTGACTTCAGCTCCACCTCTGACTCCAGCTCCACACCAGTTCTGCATCTGACTTCAACTTCAGTTCCATCTCACACTACAGCTCCTCCTCCAACTCCAGTTCCACACCATCTCTGCCACTTACTTCAGCTCCGCTTCCAATTCCGGCGCCACACCAAATCTGCCTCTGACTTCAGGTCCGCCTCTGACTTCAGCTCCGCCTCCAGCTCCAGCTCCGCCTCCAACACCTTTTCCATGATGACATATTTTCTTTGGTCCCACCGGGATTTGAACTCGGGTCGCTGGGGTGAGAGTCCAGAGCACTATCCACTATACCATTAAGACTTCACTAGTGTTGCAGGGAAGGAATGTACACTATATGGTTTAATGGAGCATTCTCTGACTCCACCACCAGCTCTGCCTCTGACTTCAGCTCCACCTCTGACTTCAGCACCGCCTCCAGCTCTGCCTCTGACTTCAGCTCCGCCTCCAGCTCTGCCTCTGACTTCAGCCCCACTTCCGCCTTTGACTCTGCCTCCAGCTCCAGACCTGCTCTGCCTCTGCCTTCAGCTCCGCCTCCAGCTCCACACCAGTCTCTGACATCAGCTCCACCTCCAACCCTGACTTCAGCTGTACCTCTGACTCCAGCTCCACACCAGTCTCTGACTTCAGCTCCACCTCTGACTTCAGCTCCACACCAGCTCTGCCTCCAACTCCAGCCCCACACCAGCTTTGCATCTGACTCCTACTTCATCACCGCCTCTGACTTCAGCTCCACACCAGCTCTAACTCTGACTTCATTTCTGCCTCTGACTCCAGCTCTACACCATCTCTGCCTCTGACTTCAGCCGGGATTTGAACTCGGGTCGCTGGGGTGAGAGTCCAGAGCACTATCCACTATACCATGAAGACTTCACTAGTGTTGCAGGGAAGGAATGTACACTATATGGTTTAATGGAGCATTCTCTGACTCCACCACCAGCTCTGCCTCTGACTTCAGCTCCACCTCTGACTTCAGCACCGCCTCCAGCTCTGCCTCTGACTTCAGCTCCGCCTCCAGCTCTGCCTCTGACTTCAGCCCCAATTCCGCCTTTGACTCTGCCTCCAGCTCCAGACCTGCTCTGCCTCTGCCTTCAGCTCCGCCTCCAGCTCCACACCAGTCTCTGACTTCAGCTCCATCTCCAACCCTGACTTCAGCTCTACCTCTGACTCCAGCTCCACACCAGTCTCTGACTTCAGCTCCACCTCTTACTCCAGCCCCACACCAGCTTTGCATCTGACTCCAACTTCATCTCCGCCTCTGACTTCAGCTCCACACCAGCTCTACCTCTGACTCCAGCTCTACACCATCTCTGCCTCTGACTTCAGCCCCACTTCCGCCTCCAACTCCGCCGTCAGCTCCACATCAGTTTCTGACTTCAGCTCCACCTCTGACTCCAGCTCCACACCAGTTCTGCATCTGACTTCAACTTCAGTTCCATCTCACACTACAGCTCCTCCTCCAACTCCAGTTCCACACCATCTCTGCCACTTACTTCAGCCGCTTCCAATTCCGGCGCCACACCAAATCTGCCTCTGACTTCAGGTCCGCCTCTGACTTCAGCTCCGCCTACAGCTCCAGCTCCGCCTCCAACACCTTTTCCGTGATGACATATTTTCTTTGGTCCCACCGGGATTTGAACTCGGGTCGCTGGGGTGAGAGTCCAGAGCACTATCCACTATACCATTAAGACTTCACTAGTGTTGCAGGGAAGGAATGTACACTATATGGTTTAATGGAGCATTCTCTGACTCCACCACCAGCTCTGCCTCTGACTTCAGCTCCACCTTTGACTTCAGCACCGCCTCCAGCTCTGCCTCTGACTTCAGCTCCGCCTCCAGCTCTGACTTCAGCCCCACTTCCGCCTTTGACTCTGCCTCCAGCTCCAGACCTGCTCTGCCTCTGCCTTCAGCTCCGCCTCCAGCTCCACACCAGTCTCTGACATCAGCTCCACCTCCAACCCTGACTTCAGTTCTACCTCTGACTCCAACTCCACACCAGTCCCTGACTTCAGCTCCACCTCTGACTTCAGCTCCACACCAGCTCTGCCTCCCACTCCAGCCCCACACCAGCTTTGCATCTGACTCCCACTTCATCTCCGCCTCTGACTTCAGCTCCACACCAGCTCTACCTCTGACTTCATTTCTGCCTCTGACTCCAGCTCTACACCATCTCTGCCTCTGACTTCAGCCGGGATTTGAACTCGGGTCGCTGGGGTGAAAGTCCAGAGCACTATCCACTATACCATGAAGACTTCACTAGTGTTGCAGGGAAGGAATGTACACTATATGGTTTAATGGAGCATTCTCTGACTCCACCACCAGCTCTGCCTCTGACTTCAGCTCTCCCTCTGACTTCAGCCCCACTTCCGCCTTTGACTGTGCCTCCAGCTCCAGACCTGCTCTGCCTCTGCCTTCAGCTCCGCCTCCAGCTCCACACCAGTCTCTGACTTCAGCTCCACCTCCAACCCTGACTTCAGCTCTACCTCTGACTCCAGCTCCACACCAGTCTCTGACTTGAGCTCCACACCAGCTTTGCATCTGACTTCAACTTCATCTCCACACCAGCTCTACCTCTGACTTCAGTTCCGCCTCCAGCTCTGCCTCTGACTTCAGCCCCACTTCCGCCTTTGACTCTGCCTCCAGCTCCAGACCTGTTCTGCCTCTGCCTTCAGCTCCGCCTCCAGCTCCACACCAGTCTCCGACTTCAGCTCCACCTCCAACCCTGCCTTCAGCTCTACCTCTGACTCCAGCTCCACAACAGTCCCTGACTTCAGCTCCACCTCTGACTTCAGCTCCACACCAGCTCTGCCTCCAACTCCAGCCCCACACCAGCTTTGCATCTGACTCCTACTTCATCTCCGCCTCTGACTTCAGCTCCACACCAGCTCTACCTCTGACTTCATTTCTGCCTCTGACTCCAGCTCTACACCATCTCTGCCTCTGACTTCAGCCGGGATTTGAACTCGGGTCGCTGGGGTGAGAGTCCAGAGCACTATCCACTATACCATGAAGACTTCACTAGTGTTGCAGGGAAGGAATGTACACTATATGGTTTAATGGAGCATTCTCTGACTCCACCACCAGCTCTGCCTCTGACTTCAGCTCCACCTCTGACTTCAGCACCGCCTCCAGCTCTGCCTCTGACTTCAGCTCCGCCTCCAGCTCTGCCTCTGACTTCAGCCCCACTTCCGCCTTTGACTGTGCCTCCAGCTCCAGACCTGCTCTGCCTCTGCCTTCAGCTCCGCCTCCAGCTCCACACCAGTCTCTGACTTCAGCTCCATCTCCAACCCTGACTTCAGCTCTACCTCTGACTCCAGCTCCACAACAGTCTCTGACTTCAGCTCCACCTCTTACTCCAGCCCCACACCAGCTTTGCATCTGACTCCAACTTCATCTCCGCCTCTGACTTCAGCTCCACACCAGCTCTACCTCTGACTCCAGCTCTACACCATCTCTGCCTCTGACTTCAGCCCCACTTCCGCCTCCAACTCCGCCGTCAGCTCCACATCAGTTTCTGACTTCAGCTCCACCTCTGACTCCAGCTCCACACCAGTTCTGCATCTGACTTCAACTTCAGTTCCATCTCACACTACAGCTCCTCCTCCAACTCCAGTTCCACACCATCTCTGCCACTTACTTCAGCTCCGCTTCCAATTCCGGCGCCACACCAAATCTGCCTCTGACTTCAGGTCCGCCTCTGACTTCAGCTCCGCCTCCAGCTCCAGCTCCGCCTCCAACACCTTTTCCATGATGACATATTTTCTTTGGTCCCACCGGGATTTGAACTCGGGTCGCTGGGGTGAGAGTCCAGAGCACTATCCACTATACCATTAAGACTTCACTAGTGTTGCAGGGAAGGAATGTACACTATATGGTTTAATGGAGCATTCTCTGACTCCACCACCAGCTCTGCCTCTGACTTCAGCTCCACCTCTGACTTCAGCACCGCCTCCAGCTCTGCCTCTGACTTCAGCTCCGCCTCCAGCTCTGACTTCAGCCCCACTTCCGCCTTTGACTCTGCCTCCAGCTCCAGACCTGCTCTGCCTCTGCCTTCAGCTCCGCCTCCAGCTCCACACCAGTCTCTGACATCAGCTCCACCTCCAACCCTGACTTCAGCTCTACTTCTGACTCCAACTCCACACCAGTCCCTGACTTCAGCTCCAGCTCTGACTTCAGCTCCACACCAGCTCTGCCTCCAACTCCAGCCCCACACCAGCTTTGCATATGACTCCCACTTCATCTCCGCCTCTGACTTCAGCTCCACACCAGCTCTACCTCTGACTTCATTTCTGCCTCTGACTCCAGCTCTACACCATCTCTGGCTCTGACTTCAGCCGGGATTTGAACTCGGGTCGCTGGGGTGAGAGTCCAGAGCACTATCCACTATACCATGAAGACTTCACTAGTGTTGCAGGGAAGGAATGTACACTATATGGTTTAATGGAGCATTCTCTGACTCCACCACCAGCTCTGCCTCTGACTTCAGCTCCACCTCTGACTTCAGCACCGCCTCCAGCTCTGCCTCTGACTACAGCTCCGCCTCCAACTCTGCTTCTGACTTCAGTCCCACTTCCGCCTTTGACTCTGCCTCCAGCTCCAGACCTGCTCTGCCACTGCCTTCAGCTCCGCCTCCAGCTCCACACCAGTCTCTGACATCAGCTCCACCTCCAACCCTGACATCAGTTCTACCTCTGACTCCAACTCCACACCAGTCCCTGACTTCAGCTCCACCTCTGACTTCAGCTCCACACCAGCTCTGCCTCCAACTCCAGCCCCACACCAGCTTTGCATCTGACTCCAACTTCATCTCCGCCTCTGACTTCAGCTCCACACCAGCTCTACCTCTGACTTCATTTCTGCCTCTGACTCCAGCTCTACACCATCTCTGCCTCTGACTTCAGCCGGGATTTGAACTCGGGTCGCTGGGGTGAGAGTCCAGAGCACTATCCACTATACCATGAAGACTTCACTAGTGTTGCAGGGAAGGAATGTACACTATATGGTTTAATGGAGCATTCTCTGACTCCACCACCAGCTCTGCCTCTGACTTCAGCTCCACCTCTGACTTCAGCACCGCCTCCAGCTCTGCCTCTGACTTCAGCTCCGCCTCCAGCTCTGCCTCTGACTTCAGCCCCACTTCCGCCTTTGACTCTGCCTCCAGCTCCAGACCTGCTCTGCCTCTGCCTTCAGCTCCGCTTCCAGCTCCACACTAGTCTCTGACTTCAGCTCCACCTCCAACCCTGACTTCAGCTCTACCTCTGACTCCAGCTCCACACCAGTCTCTGACTTCAGCTCCACCTCTGACTCCAGCCCCACACCAGCTTTGCATCTGACTCCAACTTCATCTCCGCCTCTGACTTCAGCTCCACACCAGCTCTACCTATGACTTCATTTCCGCCTCTGACGCCAGCTCTACACCATCTCTGCCTCTGACTTCAGCCCCACTTCCGCCTCCAACTCCGACGCCAGCTCCACACCAGTTTCTGACTTCAGCTCCGCCTCTGACTCCAGCTCCACACCAGTTCTGCATCTGACCACAACTTCAGTTCCATCTCTTATTACAGCTTCTCCTCCAACTCCAGCTCCACAACATCTCTGCCACTGACTTCAGCTCCGCCTTCAATTTCGGCACCACACCAAATCTGCCTCTGACTTCAGCTCCGCCTCTGACTTCAGCTCCGCCTACAGCTCCAGCTCGGCCACCAACGCCTTTTCCATGATGATATATATTCTTTGGTCCCACCGGGATTTGAACTCGGGTCGCTGGGGTGAGAGTCCAGAGCACTATCCACTATACCATGAAGACTTCACTAGTGTTGCAGGGAAGGAATGTACACTATATGGTTTAATGGAGCATTCTCTGACTCCACCACCAGCTCTGCCTCTGACTTCAGCTCCACCTCTGACTTCAGCTCCGCCTCCAGCTCTGCCTCTGACTTCAGCCCCACTTCCGCCTTTGACTCTGCTTCCAGCTCCAGACCTGCTCTGCCTCTGCCTTCAGCTCCGCCTCCAGCTCCACACCAATATCCGACTTCAGCTCCACCTCCAACTCTGACTTCAGCTCTACCTCTGACTCCAGCTCCACACCAGTCTCTGACTTCAGCTCCACCTCTGACTCCAGCCCCACACCAGCTTTGCATCTGACTCCAACTTCATCTCCGCCTCTGACTTCAGCTTCACACCAGCTCTACCTCTGACTTCATTTCTGCCTCTGACTCCAGCTCTACACCATCTCTGCCTCTGACTTCAGCCCCACTTCCGCCTCCAACTCCGCCGCCAACTCCACACCAGTTTCTGACTTCAGCTCCACCTCTGACTCCAGCTCCACACCAGTTCTGCATCTGACTTCAACTTCAGTTCCATCTCTGACTACAGCTTCTCCTCCAACTCCAGCTCCACACCATCTCTGCCACTGACTTCAGCTCCGCCTTCAATTTCGGCACCACACCAAATCTGCCTCTGACTTCAGCTCCGCCTCTGACTTCAGCTCCGCCTACAGCTCCAGCTCCGCCACCAACGCCTTTTCCATGATGACATATTTTCTTTGGTCCCACCGGGATTTGAACTCGGGTCGCTGGGGTGAGAGTCCAGAGCACTACCCACTATACCATGAAGACTTCACTAGTGTTGCAGGGAAGGAATGTACACTTTATGGTTTAATGGAGCATTCTCTGACTCCACCACCAGCTCTGCCTCTGACTTCAGCTCCACCTCTGACTTCAGCACCGCCTCCAGCTCTGCCTCTGACTTCAGCTCCGCCTCCAGCTCTGGCTCTGACTTCAGCCCCACTTCCGCCTTTGACTCTGCCTCCAGCTCCAGACCAACTCTGCCTCTGCCTTCAGCTCCGCCTCCAGCTCCACACCAGTCTCCGACTTCAGCTCCACCTCCAACCCTGACTTCAGCTCTACCTCTGACTCCAGCTCCACACCAGTCTCACTTCAGCTCCACCTCTGACTCCAGCCCCACACCAGCTTTGCATCTGACTCCAATTTCATCTCCGCCTCTGACTTCAGCTCCACACCAGCTCTACCTCTGACTTCATTTCTGCCTCTGACTCCAGCTCTACACCATCTCTGCCTCTGACTTCAGCCCCACTTCCGCCTCACACTCCGCCGCTAGTTCCACACCAGTTTCTGACTTCAGCTCCACCTTTGACTCCAGCTCCACACCAGTTCTGCATCTGACTTCAACTTCAGTTCCCTCTCACACTACAGCTCCTCCTCCAACTCCAGTTCCACACCATCTCTGCCACTGACTTCAGCTCCGCTTCCAATTCCGGCGCCACACCAAATCTGCCTCTGACTTCAGGTCCGCCTCTGACTTCAGCTCCGCCTACAGCTCCAGCTCCGCCTCCAACACCTTTTCCATGATGACATATTTTCTTTGGTCCCACCGGGATTTGAACTCGGGTCGCTGGGGTGAGAGTCCAGAGCACTATCCACTATACCATTAAGACTTCACTAGTGTTGCAGGGAAGGAATGTACATTATATGGTTTAATGGAGCATTCTCTGACTCCACCACCAGCTCTGCCTCTGACTTCAGCTTCACCTCTGACTTCAGCACCGCCTCCAGCTCTGCCTCTGACTTCAGCTCCGCCTCCAGCTCTGCCTCTGACTTCAGCCCCACTTCCGCCTTTGACTGTGCCTCCAGCTCCAGACCTGCTCTGCCTCTGCCTTCAGCTCCGCCTCCAGCTCCACACCAGTCTCTGACTTCAGCTCCATCTCCAACCCTGACTTCAGCTCTACCTCTGACTCCAGCTCCACAACAGTCTCTGACTTCAGCTCCACCTGTTACTCCAGCCCCACACCAGCTTTGCATCTGACTCCAACTTCATCTCCGCCTCTGACTTCAGCTCCACACCAGCTCTACCTCTGACTCCAGCTCTACACCATCTCTGCCTCTGACTTCAGCCCCACTTCCGCCTCCAACTCCGCCGCCAGCTCCACATCAGTTTCTGACTTCAGCTCCACCTCTGACTCCAGCTCCACACCAGTTCTGCATCTGACTTCAACTTCAGTTCCATCTCACACTACAGCTCCTCCTCCAACTCCAGTTCCACACCATCTCTGCCACTTACTTCAGCTCCGCTTCCAATTCCGGCGCCACACCAAATCTGCCTCTGACTTCAGGTCCGCCTCTGACTTCAGCTCCGCCTCCAGCTCCAGCTCCGCCTCCAACACCTTTTCCATGATGACATATTTTCTTTGGTCCCACCGGGATTTGAACTCGGGTCGCTGGGGTGAGAGTCCAGAGCACTATCCACTATACCATTAAGACTTCACTAGTGTTGCAGGGAAGGAATGTACACTATATGGTTTAATGGAGCATTCTCTGACTCCACCACCAGCTCTGCCTCTGACTTCAGCTCCACCTCTGACTTCAGCACCGCCTCCAGCTCTGCCTCTGACTTCAGCTCCGCCTCCAGCTCTGCCTCTGACTTCAGCCCCAATTCCGCCTTTGACTCTGCCTCCAGCTCCAGACCTGCTCTGCCTCTGCCTTCAGCTCCGCCTCCAGCTCCACACCAGTCTCTGACATCAGCTCCACCTCCAACCCTGACTTCAGCTGTACCTCTGACTCCAGCTCCACACCAGTCTCTGACTTCAGCTCCACCTCTGACTTCAGCTCCACACCAGCTCTGCCTCCAACTCCAGCCCCACACCAGCTTTGCATCTGACTCCTACTTCATCACCGCCTCTGACTTCAGCTCCACACCAGCTCTAACTCTGACTTCATTTCTGCCTCTGACTCCAGCTCTACACCATCTCTGCCTCTGACTTCAGCCGGGATTTGAACTCGGGTCGCTGGGGTGAGAGTCCAGAGCACTATCCACTATACCATGAAGACTTCACTAGTGTTGCAGGGAAGGAATGTACACTATATGGTTTAATGGAGCATTCTCTGACTCCACCACCAGCTCTGCCTCTGACTTCAGCTCCACCTCTGACTTCAGCACCGCCTCCAGCTCTGCCTCTGACTTCAGCTCCGCCTCCAGCTCTGCCTCTGACTTCAGCCCCAATTCCGCCTTTGACTCTGCCTCCAGCTCCAGACCTGCTCTGCCTCTGCCTTCAGCTCCGCCTCCAGCTCCACACCAGTCTCTGACTTCAGCTCCATCTCCAACCCTGACTTCAGCTCTACCTCTGACTCCAGCTCCACACCAGTCTCTGACTTCAGCTCCACCTCTTACTCCAGCCCCACACCAGCTTTGCATCTGACTCCAACTTCATCTCCGCCTCTGACTTCAGCTCCACACCAGCTCTACCTCTGACTCCAGCTCTACACCATCTCTGCCTCTGACTTCAGCCCCACTTCCGCCTCCAACTCCGCCGTCAGCTCCACATCAGTTTCTGACTTCAGCTCCACTTCTGACTCCAGCTCCACACCAGTTCTGCATCTGACTTCAACTTCAGTTCCATCTCACACTACAGCTCCTCCTCCAACTCCAGTTCCACACCATCTCTGCCACTTACTTCAGCCGCTTCCAATTCCGGCGCCACACCAAATCTGCCTCTGACTTCAGGTCCGCCTCTGACTTCAGCTCCGCCTACAGCTCCAGCTCCGCCTCCAACACCTTTTCCGTGATGACATATTTTCTTTGGTCCCACCGGGATTTGAACTCGGGTCGCTGGGGTGAGAGTCCAGAGCACTATCCACTATACCATTAAGACTTCACTAGTGTTGCAGGGAAGGAATGTACACTATATGGTTTAATGGAGCATTCTCTGACTCCACCACCAGCTCTGCCTCTGACTTCAGCTCCACCTTTGACTTCAGCACCGCCTCCAGCTCTGCCTCTGACTTCAGCTCCGCCTCCAGCTCTGACTTCAGCCCCACTTCCGCCTTTGACTCTGCCTCCAGCTCCAGACCTGCTCTGCCTCTGCCTTCAGCTCCGCCTCCAGCTCCACACCAGTCTCTGACATCAGCTCCACCTCCAACCCTGACTTCAGTTCTACCTCTGACTCCAACTCCACACCAGTCCCTGACTTCAGCTCCACCTCTGACTTCAGCTCCACACCAGCTCTGCCTCCCACTCCAGCCCCACACCAGCTTTGCATCTGACTCCCACTTCATCTCCGCCTCTGACTTCAGCTCCACACCAGCTCTACCTCTGACTTCATTTCTGCCTCTGACTCCAGCTCTACACCATCTCTGCCTCTGACTTCAGCCGGGATTTGAACTCGGGTCGCTGGGGTGAAAGTCCAGAGCACTATCCACTATACCATGAAGACTTCACTAGTGTTGCAGGGAAGGAATGTACACTATATGGTTTAATGGAGCATTCTCTGACTCCACCACCAGCTCTGCCTCTGACTTCAGCTCTCCCTCTGACTTCAGCCCCACTTCCGCCTTTGACTGTGCCTCCAGCTCCAGACCTGCTCTGCCTCTGCCTTCAGCTCCGCCTCCAGCTCCACACCAGTCTCTGACTTCAGCTCCACCTCCAACCCTGACTTCAGCTCTACCTCTGACTCCAGCTCCACACCAGTCTCTGACTTGAGCTCCACACCAGCTTTGCATCTGACTTCAACTTCATCTCCACACCAGCTCTACCTCTGACTTCAGTTCCGCCTCCAGCTCTGCCTCTGACTTCAGCCCCACTTCCGCCTTTGACTCTGCCTCCAGCTCCAGACCTGTTCTGCCTCTGCCTTCAGCTCCGCCTCCAGCTCCACACCAGTCTCCGACTTCAGCTCCACCTCCAACCCTGCCTTCAGCTCTACCTCTGACTCCAGCTCCACAACAGTCCCTGACTTCAGCTCCACCTCTGACTTCAGCTCCACACCAGCTCTGCCTCCAACTCCAGCCCCACACCAGCTTTGCATCTGACTCCTACTTCATCTCCGCCTCTGACTTCAGCTCCACACCAGCTCTACCTCTGACTTCATTTCTGCCTCTGACTCCAGCTCTACACCATCTCTGCCTCTGACTTCAGCCGGGATTTGAACTCGGGTCGCTGGGGTGAGAGTCCAGAGCACTATCCACTATACCATGAAGACTTCACTAGTGTTGCAGGGAAGGAATGTACACTATATGGTTTAATGGAGCATTCTCTGACTCCACCACCAGCTCTGCCTCTGACTTCAGCTCCACCTCTGACTTCAGCACCGCCTCCAGCTCTGCCTCTGACTTCAGCTCCGCCTCCAGCTCTGCCTCTGACTTCAGCCCCACTTCCGCCTTTGACTGTGCCTCCAGCTCCAGACCTGCTCTGCCTCTGCCTTCAGCTCCGCCTCCAGCTCCACACCAGTCTCTGACTTCAGCTCCATCTCCAACCCTGACTTCAGCTCTACCTCTGACTCCAGCTCCACACCAGTCTCTGACTTCAGCTCCACCTCTTACTCCAGCCCCACACCAGCTTTGCATCTGACTCCAACTTCATCTCCGCCTCTGACTTCAGCTCCACACCAGCTCTACCTCTGACTCCAGCTCTACACCATCTCTGCCTCTGACTTCAGCCCCACTTCCGCCTCCAACTCCGCCGTCAGCTCCACATCAGTTTCTGACTTCAGCTCCACCTCTGACTCCAGCTCCACACCAGTTCTGCATCTGACTTCAACTTCAGTTCCATCTCACACTACAGCTCCTCCTCCAACTCCAGTTCCACACCATCTCTGCCACTTACTTCAGCTCCGCTTCCAATTCCGGCGCCACACCAAATCTGCCTCTGACTTCAGGTCCGCCTCTGACTTCAGCTCCGCCTCCAGCTCCAGCTCCGCCTCCAACACCTTTTCCATGATGACATATTTTCTTTGGTCCCACCGGGATTTGAACTCGGGTCGCTGGGGTGAGAGTCCAGAGCACTATCCACTATACCATTAAGACTTCACTAGTGTTGCAGGGAAGGAATGTACACTATATGGTTTAATGGAGCATTCTCTGACTCCACCACCAGCTCTGCCTCTGACTTCAGCTCCACCTCTGACTTCAGCACCGCCTCCAGCTCTGCCTCTGACTTCAGCTCCGCCTCCAGCTCTGACTTCAGCCCCACTTCCGCCTTTGACTCTGCCTCCAGCTCCAGACCTGCTCTGCCTCTGCCTTCAGCTCCGCCTCCAGCTCCACACCAGTCTCTGACATCAGCTCCACCTCCAACCCTGACTTCAGCTCTACTTCTGACTCCAACTCCACACCAGTCCCTGACTTCAGCTCCAGCTCTGACTTCAGCTCCACACCAGCTCTGCCTCCAACTCCAGCCCCACACCAGCTTTGCATATGACTCCCACTTCATCTCCGCCTCTGACTTCAGCTCCACACCAGCTCTACCTCTGACTTCATTTCTGCCTCTGACTCCAGCTCTACACCATCTCTGGCTCTGACTTCAGCCGGGATTTGAACTCGGGTCGCTGGGGTGAGAGTCCAGAGCACTATCCACTATACCATGAAGACTTCACTAGTGTTGCAGGGAAGGAATGTACACTATATGGTTTAATGGAGCATTCTCTGACTCCACCACCAGCTCTGCCTCTGACTTCAGCTCCACCTCTGACTTCAGCACCGCCTCCAGCTCTGCCTCTGACTACAGCTCCGCCTCCAACTCTGCTTCTGACTTCAGCCCCACTTCCGCCTTTGACTCTGCCTCCAGCTCCAGACCTGCTCTGCCACTGCCTTCAGCTCCGCCTCCAGCTCCACACCAGTCTCTGACATCAGCTCCACCTCCAACCCTGACATCAGTTCTACCTCTGACTCCAACTCCACACCAGTCCCTGACTTCAGCTCCACCTCTGACTTCAGCTCCACACCAGCTCTGCCTCCAACTCCAGCCCCACACCAGCTTTGCATCTGACTCCAACTTCATCTCCGCCTCTGACTTCAGCTCCACACCAGCTCTACCTCTGACTTCATTTCTGCCTCTGACTCCAGCTCTACACCATCTCTGCCTCTGACTTCAGCCGGGATTTGAACTCGGGTCGCTGGGGTGAGAGTCCAGAGCACTATCCACTATACCATGAAGACTTCACTAGTGTTGCAGGGAAGGAATGTACACTATATGGTTTAATGGAGCATTCTCTGACTCCACCACCAGCTCTGCCTCTGACTTCAGCTCCACCTCTGACTTCAGCACCGCCTCCAGCTCTGCCTCTGACTTCAGCTCCGCCTCCAGCTCTGCCTCTGACTTCAGCCCCACTTCCGCCTTTGACTCTGCCTCCAGCTCCAGACCTGCTCTGCCTCTGCCTTCAGCTCCGCTTCCAGCTCCACACTAGTCTCTGACTTCAGCTCCACCTCCAACCCTGACTTCAGCTCTACCTCTGACTCCAGCTCCACACCAGTCTCTGACTTCAGCTCCACCTCTGACTCCAGCCCCACACCAGCTTTGCATCTGACTCCAACTTCATCTCCGCCTCTGACTTCAGCTCCACACCAGCTCTACCTATGACTTCATTTCCGCCTCTGACGCCAGCTCTACACCATCTCTGCCTCTGACTTCAGCCCCACTTCCGCCTCCAACTCCGACGCCAGCTCCACACCAGTTTCTGACTTCAGCTCCGCCTCTGACTCCAGCTCCACACCAGTTCTGCATCTGACCACAACTTCAGTTCCATCTCTTATTACAGCTTCTCCTCCAACTCCAGCTCCACAACATCTCTGCCACTGACTTCAGCTCCGCCTTCAATTTCGGCACCACACCAAATCTGCCTCTGACTTCAGCTCCGCCTCTGACTTCAGCTCCGCCTACAGCTCCAGCTCGGCCACCAACGCCTTTTCCATGATGATATATATTCTTTGGTCCCACCGGGATTTGAACTCGGGTCGCTGGGGTGAGAGTCCAGAGCACTATCCACTATACCATGAAGACTTCACTAGTGTTGCAGGGAAGGAATGTACACTATATGGTTTAATGGAGCATTCTCTGACTCCACCACCAGCTCTGCCTCTGACTTCAGCTCCACCTCTGACTTCAGCTCCGCCTCCAGCTCTGCCTCTGACTTCAGCCCCACTTCCGCCTTTGACTCTGCTTCCAGCTCCAGACCTGCTCTGCCTCTGCCTTCAGCTCCGCCTCCAGCTCCACACCAATATCCGACTTCAGCTCCACCTCCAACTCTGACTTCAGCTCTACCTCTGACTCCAGCTCCACACCAGTCTCTGACTTCAGCTCCACCTCTGACTCCAGCCCCACACCAGCTTTGCATCTGACTCCAACTTCATCTCCGCCTCTGACTTCAGCTTCACACCAGCTCTACCTCTGACTTCATTTCTGCCTCTGACTCCAGCTCTACACCATCTCTGCCTCTGACTTCAGCCCCACTTCCGCCTCCAACTCCGCCGCCAACTCCACACCAGTTTCTGACTTCAGCTCCACCTCTGACTCCAGCTCCACACCAGTTCTGCATCTGACTTCAACTTCAGTTCCATCTCTGACTACAGCTTCTCCTCCAACTCCAGCTCCACACCATCTCTGCCACTGACTTCAGCTCCGCCTTCAATTTCGGCACCACACCAAATCTGCCTCTGACTTCAGCTCCGCCTCTGACTTCAGCTCCGCCTACAGCTCCAGCTCCGCCACCAACGCCTTTTCCATGATGACATATTTTCTTTGGTCCCACCGGGATTTGAACTCGGGTCGCTGGGGTGAGAGTCCAGAGCACTACCCACTATACCATGAAGACTTCACTAGTGTTGCAGGGAAGGAATGTACACTTTATGGTTTAATGGAGCATTCTCTGACTCCACCACCAGCTCTGCCTCTGACTTCAGCTCCACCTCTGACTTCAGCACCGCCTCCAGCTCTGCCTCTGACTTCAGCTCCGCCTCCAGCTCTGGCTCTGACTTCAGCCCCACTTCCGCCTTTGACTCTGCCTCCAGCTCCAGACCAACTCTGCCTCTGCCTTCAGCTCCGCCTCCAGCTCCACACCAGTCTCCGACTTCAGCTCCACCTCCAACCCTGACTTCAGCTCTACCTCTGACTCCAGCTCCACACCAGTCTCACTTCAGCTCCACCTCTGACTCCAGCCCCACACCAGCTTTGCATCTGACTCCAATT
Source organism: Syngnathus leptorhynchus (assembly GCF_054491065.1). NCBI lineage: Eukaryota > Metazoa > Chordata > Actinopteri > Syngnathiformes > Syngnathidae > Syngnathus > Syngnathus leptorhynchus. The sequence continues at coordinate 94,458 of NW_028232032.1, forward strand.
TCATCTCCGCCTCTGACTTCAGCTCCACACCAGCTCTACCTCTGACTTCATTTCTGCCTCTGACTCCAGCTCTACACCATCTCTGCCTCTGACTTCAGCCCCACTTCCGCCTCACACTCCGCCGCTAGTTCCACACCAGTTTCTGACTTCAGCTCCACCTTTGACTCCAGCTCCACACCAGTTCTGCATCTGACTTCAACTTCAGTTCCCTCTCACACTACAGCTCCTCCTCCAACTCCAGTTCCACACCATCTCTGCCACTGACTTCAGCTCCGCTTCCAATTCCGGCGCCACACCAAATCTGCCTCTGACTTCAGGTCCGCCTCTGACTTCAGCTCCGCCTCCAGCTCCAGCTCCGCCTCCAACACCTTTTCCATGATGACATATTTTCTTTGGTCCCACCGGGATTTGAACTCGGGTCGCTGGGGTGAGAGTCCAGAGCACTATCCACTATACCATTAAGACTTCACTAGTGTTGCAGGGAAGGAATGTACACTATATGGTTTAATGGAGCATTCTCTGACTCCACCACCAGCTCTGCCTCTGACTTCAGCTCCACCTCTGACTTCAGCACCGCCTCCAGCTCTGCCTCTGACTTCAGCTCCGCCTCCAGCTCTGACTTCAGCCCCACTTCCGCCTTTGACTCTGCCTCCAGCTCCAGACCTGCTCTGCCTCTGCCTTCAGCTCCGCCTCCAGCTCCACACCAGTCTCTGACATCAGCTCCACCTCCAACCCTGACTTCAGCTCTACCTCTGACTCCAACTCCACACCAGTCCTTGACTTCAGCTCCAGCTCTGACTTCAGCTCCACACCAGCTCTGCCTCCAACTCCAGCCCCACACCAGCTTTGCATATGACTCCCACTTCATCTCCGCCTCTGACTTCAGCTCCACACCAGCTCTACCTCTGACTTCATTTCTGCCTCTGACTCCAGCTCTACACCATCTCTGGCTCTGACTTCAGCCGGGATTTGAACTCGGGTCGCTGGGGTGAGAGTCCAGAGCACTATCCACTATACCATGAAGACTTCACTAGTGTTGCAGGGAAGGAATGTACACTATATGGTTTAATGGAGCATTCTCTGACTCCACCACCAGCTCTGCCTCTGACTTCAGCTCCACCTCTGACTTCAGCACCGCCTCCAGCTCTGCCTCTGACTACAGCTCCGCCTCCAACTCTGCTTCTGACTTCAGCCCCACTTCCGCCTTTGACTCTGCCTCCAGCTCCAGACCTGCTCTGCCACTGCCTTCAGCTCCGCCTCCAGCTCCACACCAGTCTCTGACATCAGCTCCACCTCCAACCCTGACATCAGCTCTACCTCTGACTCCAACTCCACACCAGTCCCTGACTTCAGCTCCACCTCTGACTTCAGCTCCACACCAGCTCTGCCTCCAACTCCAGCCCCACACCAGCTTTGCATCTGACTCCAACTTCATCTCCGCCTCTGACTTCAGCTCCACACCAGCTCTACCTCTGACTTCATTTCTGCCTCTGACTCCAGCTCTACACCATCTCTGCCTCTGACTTCAGCCGGGATTTGAACTCGGGTCGCTGGGGTGAGAGTCCAGAGCACTATCCACTATACCATGAAGACTTCACTAGTGTTGCAGGGAAGGAATGTACACTATATGGTTTAATGGAGCATTCTCTGACTCCACCACCAGCTCTGCCACTGACTTCAGCTCCACCTCTGACTTCAGCACCGCCTCCAGCTCGCCTCTGACTTCAGCTCCGCCTCCAGCTCTGCCTCTGACTTCAGCCCCACTTCCGCCTTTGACTGTGCCTCCAGCTCCAGACCTGCTCTGCCTCTGCCTTCAGCTCCGCCTCCAGCTCCACACCAGTCTCTGACTTCAGCTCCACCTCCAACCCTGACTTTAGCTCTACCTCTGACTCCAGTTCCACACCAGTCTCTGACTTCAGCTCCACCTCTGACTCCAGCCCCACAGCAGCTTTGCATCTGATCCAACTTCATCTCCGCCTCTGACTGCAGCTCCACACCAGCTCTACCTCTGACTTCATTTCTGCCTCTGACTCCAGCTCTACACCATCTCTGCCTCTGACTTCAGCCCCACTTCCGCCTCCAACTCCGCCGCCAGCTCCACACCAGTTTCTGACTTCAGCTCCGCCTCTGACTCCAGCTCCACCCCAGTTCTGCATCTGACCACAACTTCAGTTTCATCTCTGACTACAGCTTCTCCTCCAACTCCAGCTCCACACCATCTCTGCCACTGACTTCAGCTCCGCCTTCAATTTCGGCACTACACCAAATCTGCCTCTGACTTCAGCTCCGCCTCTGACTTCAGCTCCGCCTACAGCTCCAGCTCGGCCACCAACGCCTTTTCCATGATGATATATATTCTTTGGTCCCACCGGGATTTGAACTCGGGTCGCTGGGGTGAGAGTCCAGAGCACTATCCACTATACCATGAAGACTTCACTAGTGTTGCAGGGAAGGAATGTACACTATATGGTTTAATGGAGCATTCTCTGACTCCACCACCAGCTCTGCCTCTGACTTCAGCTCCACCTCTGACTTCAGCACCGCCTCCAGCTCTGCCTCTGACTTCAGCTCCGCCTCCAGCTCTGCCTCTGACTTCAGCCCCACTTCCGCCTTTGACTGTGCCTCCAGCTCCAGACCTCCTCTGCCTCTGCCTTCAGCACCGCCTCCAGCTCCACACCAGTCTCTGACTTCAGCTCCACCTCCAACCCTGACTTCAGCTCTACCTCTGACTCCAGCTCCACACCAGTCTCTGACTTCAGCTCCACCTCTGACTCCAGCCCCACAGCAGCTTTGCATCTGACTCCAACTTCATCTCCACCTCTGACTTCAGCTCCACACCAGCTCTACCTCTGACTTCATTTCTGCCTCTGACTCCAGCTCTTCACCATCTCTGCCTCTGACTTCAGCCCCACTTCCGCCTCCAACTCCGCCGCCAGCTCCACACCAGTTTCTGACTTCAGCTCCGCCTCTGACTCCAACTCCACACCAGTTCTGCATCTGACCACAACTTCAGTTCCATCTCTGACCACAGCTTCTCCTCCAACTCCAGCTCCACACCATATCTGCCACTGATTTCAGCTCCGCCTTCAATTTCGGCACCACACCAAATCTGCCTCTGACTTCAGCTCCGCCTCTGACTTAAGCTCCGCCTACAGCTCCAGCTCCGCCACCAACGCCTTTTCCATGATGACATATTTTCTTTGGTCCCACCGGGATTTGAACTCGGGTCGCTGGGGTGAGAGTCCAGAGCACTATCCACTATACCATGAAGACTTCACTAGTGTTGCAGGGAAGGAATGTACACTATATGGTTTAATGGAGCATTCTCTGACTCCACCACCAGCTCTGCCTCTGACTTCAGCTCCACCTCTGACTTCAGCACCGCCTCCAGCTCTGCCTCTGACTTCAGCTCCGCCTCCAGCTCTGCCTCTGACTTCAGCCCCACTTCCGCCTTTGACTCTGCCTCCAGCTCCAGACCTGCTCTGCCTCTGCCTTCAGCTCCGCCTTCAGCTCCACACTAGTCTCTGACTTCAGCTCCACCTCCAACCCTGACTTCAGCTGTACCTCTGACTCCAGCTCCACACCAGTCTCTGACTTCAGCTCCACCTCTGACTTCAGCTCCACACCAGCTCTGCCTCCAACTCCAGCCCCACACCAGCTTTGCATCTGACTCCTACTTCACACCAGCTCTACCTCTGACTGCATTCTCTGACTCCACCACCAGCTCTGCCTCTGACTTCAGCTCCACCTCTGACTTCAGCACCGCCTCCAGCTCTGCCTCTGACTTCAGCTCCGCCTCCAGCTCTGCCTCTGACTTCAGCCCCACTTCCGCCTTTGACTCTGCCTCCAGCTCCAGACCTGCTCTGCCTCTGCCTTCAGCTCCGCCTCCAGCTCCACACTAGTCTCTGACTTCAGCTCCACCTCCAACCCTGACTTCAGCTCTACCTCTGACTCCAGCTCCACACCAGTCTCTGACTTCAGCTCCACGTCTGACTCCAGCTCCACACCAGCTTTGCATCTGACTCCAACTTCATCTCCGCCTCTGACTTCAGCTCCACACCAGCTCTACCTATGACTTCATTTCTGCCTCTGACGCCAGCTCTACACCATCTCTGCCTCTGACTTCAGCCCCACTTCCGCCTCCAACTCCGACGCCAGCTCCACACCAGTTTCTGACTTCAGCTCCGCCTCTGACTCCAGCTCCACACCAGTTCTGCATCTGACCACAACTTCAGTTCCATCTCTTATTACAGCTTCTCCTCCAACTCCAGCTCCACAACATCTCTGCCACTGACTTCAGCTCCGCCTTCAATTTCGGCACCACACCAAATCTGCCTCTGACTTCAGCTCCGCCTCTGACTTCAGCTCCGCCTACAGCTCCAGCTCGGCCACCAACGCCTTTTCCATGATGATATATATTCTTTGGTCCCACCGGGATTTGAACTCGGGTCGCTGGGGTGAGAGTCCAGAGCACTATCCACTATACCATGAAGACTTCACTAGTGTTGCAGGGAAGGAATGTACACTATATGGTTTAATGGAGCATTCTCTGACTCCACCACCAGCTCTGCCTCTGACTTCAGCTCCACCTCTGACTTCAGCACCGCCTCCAGCTCTGCCTCTGACTTCAGCTCCGCCTCCAGCTCTGCCTCTGACTTCAGCCCCACTTCCGCCTTTGACTCTGCCTCCAGCTCCAGACCTGCTCTGCCTCTGCCTTCAGCTCCGCCTCCAGCTCCACACCAATCTCCGACTTCAGCTCCACCTCCAACCCTGACTTCAGCTCTACCTCTGACTCCAGCTCCACACCAGTCTCTGACTTCAGCTCCACCTCTGACTCCAGCCCCACACCAGCTTTGCATCTGACTCCAACTTCATCTCCGCCGCTGACTTCAGTTTCACACCAGCTCTACCTCTGACTTCATTTCTGCCTCTGACTCCAGCTCTACACCATCTCTACCTCTGACTTCAGCCCCACTTCCGCCTCCAACCCCGCCGCCAGCTCCACACCAGTTTCTGACTTCAGCTCCACCTCTGACTCCAGCTCCACACCAGTTCTGCATCTGACTTCAACTTCAGTTCCATCTCTGACTACAGCTTCTCCTCCAACTCCAGCTCCACACCATCTCTGCCACTGACTTCAGCTCCGCCTTCAATTTCGGCACCACACCAAATCTGCCTCTGACTTCAGCTCCGCCTCTGACTTCAGCTCCGCCTACAGCTCCAGCTCCGCCACCAACGCCTTTTCCATGATGACATATTTTCTTTGGTCCCACCGGGATTTGAACTCGGGTCGCTGGGGTGAGAGTCCAGAGCACTACCCACTATACCATGAAGACTTCACTAGTGTTGCAGGGAAGGAATGTACACTATATGGTTTAATGGAGCATTCTCTGACTCCACCACCAGCTCTGCCTCTGACTTCAGCTCCACCTCTGACTTCAGCACCACCTCCAGCTCTGCCTCTGACTTCAGCTCCGCCTCCAGCTCTGCCTCTGACTTCAGCCCCACTTCCGCCTTTGACTCTGCCTCCAGCTCCAGACCAGCTCTGCCTCTGCCTTCAGCTCCGCCTCCAGCTCCACACCAGTCTCCGACTTCAGCTCCACCTCCAACCCTGACTTCAGCTCTACCTCTGACTCCAGCTCCACACCAGTCTCACTTCAGCTCCACCTCTGACTCCAGCCCCACACTAGCTTTGCATCTGACTCCAATTTCATCCCCCCCTTTGACTTCAGCTCCACACCAGCTCTACCTCTGACTTCATTTCTGCCTCTGACTCCAGCTCTACACCATCTCTGCCTCTGACTTCAGCCCCACTTCCGCCTCACACTCCGCCGCTAGTTCCACACCAGTTTCTGACTTCAGCTCCACCTTTGACTCCAGCTCCACACCAGTTCTGCATCTGACTTCAACTTCAGTTCCATCTCACACTACAGCTCCTCCTCCAACTCCAGTTCCACACCATCTCTGCCACTGACTTCAGCTCCGCTTCCAATTCCGGCGCCACACCAAATCTGCCTCTGACTTCAGGTCCGCCTCTGACTTCAGCTCCGCCTACAGCTCCAGCTCCGCCTCCAACACCTTTTCCATGATGACATTTTTTCTTTGGTCCCACCGGGATTTGAACTCGGGTCGCTGGGGTGAGAGTCCAGAGCACTATGCACTATACCATTAAGACTTCACTAGTGTTGCAGGGAAGGAATGTACACTATATGGTTTAATGGAGCATTCTCTGACTCCACCACCAGCTCTGCCTCTGACTTCAGCTTCACCTCTGACTTCAGCACCGCCTCCAGCTCTGCCTCTGACTTCAGCTCCGCCTCCAGCTCTGCCTCTGACTTCAGCCCCACTTCCGCCTTTGACTCTGCCTCCAGCTCCAGACCTGCTCTGCCTCTGCCTTCAGCTCCGCCTCCAGCTCCACACCAATCTCCGACTTCAGCTCCACCTCCAACCCTGACTTCAGCTCTACCTCTGACTCCAGCTCCACACCAGTCTCTGACTTCAGCTCCACCTCTGACTCCAGCCCCACACCAGCTTTGCATCTGACTCAAACTTCATCTCCGCCTCTGACTTCAGCTCCACACCAGCTCTACCTCTGAATTCATTTCTGCCTCTGACTCCAGCTCTTCACCATCTCTGCCTCTGACTTCAGCCCCACTTCCGCCTCCAACTCCGCCGCCAGCTCCACACCAGTTTCTGACTTCAGCTCCGCCTCTGACTTCAGCTCCACACCAGTTCTGCATCTGACCACAACTTCAGTTCCATCTCTGACCACAGCTTCTCCTCCAACTCCAGCTCCACACCATCTCTGCCACTGACTTCAGCTCCGCCTTCAATTTCGGCACCACACCAAATCTGCCTCTGACTTCAGCTCCGCCTCTGACTTCAGCTCCGCCTACAGCTCCAGCTCCGCCACCAACGCCTTTTCCATGATGACATATTTTCTTTGGTCCCACCGGGATTTGAACTCGGGTCGCTGGGGTGAGAGTCCAGAGCACTATCCACTATACCATTAAGACTTCACTAGTGTTGCAGGGAAGGAATGTACACTATATGGTTTAATGGAGCATTCTCTGACTCCACCACCAGCTCTGCCTTTGACTTCAGCTCCACCTCTGACTTCAGCACCGCCTCCAGCTCTGCCTCTGACTTCAGCTCCGCCTCCAGCTCTGCCTCTGACTTCAGCCCCACTTCCGCCTTTGACTCTGCCTCCAGCTCCAGACCTGCTCTGCCTCTGCCTTCAGCTCCGCCTCCAGCTCCACACCAGTCCGACTTCAGCTCCACCTCCAACCCTGACTTCAGCTCTACCTCTGACTCCAGCTCCACACCAGTCTCTGACTTCAGCTCCACCTCTGACTCCAGCCCCACACCAGCTTTGCATCTGACTCCAACTTCATCTCCGCCTCTGACTTCAGCTCCACACCAGCTCTACCTCTGACTTCCTTTCTTTCTCTGACTCCAGCTCTACACCATCTCTGCCTCTGACTTCAGCCCCACATCAGCCTCCTACTCCGCCGCCAGCTCCACACCAGTTTCTGACTTCAGATCCGCCTCTGACTCCAGCTCCACACCAGTTCTGCATCTGACCACAATTTCAGTTCCATCTCACACTACAGCTCCTCCTCCAACTCCAGTTCCACACCATCTCTGCCACTGACTTCAGCTCCGCTTCCAATTCCGGCGCCACACCAAATCTGCCTCTGACTTCAGGTCCGCCTCTGACTTCAGCTCCGCCTACAGCTCCAGCTCCGCCTCCAACACCTTTTCCATGATGACATATTTTCTTTGGTCCCACCGGGATTTGAACTCGGGTCGCTGGGGTGAGAGTCCAGAGCACTATCCACTATACCATTAAGACTCCACTAGTGTTGCAGGGAAGGAATGTACACATTGACACATTATGGTTTAATGGAGCATTCTCTGACTCCACCACCAGCTCTGCCTCTGACTTCAGCTCCACTTCTGACTTCAGCACCGCCTCCAGCTCTGCCTCTGACTTCAGCTCCGCCTCCAGCTCTGCCTCTGACTTCAGCCCCACTTCCGCCTTTGACTCTGCCTCCAGCTCCAGACCTGCTCTGCCTCTGCCTTCAGCTCCGCCTCCAGCTCCACACCAGTCTCTGACATCACCTCCAACCCTGACTTCAGCTGTACCTCTGACTCCAGCTCCACACCAGTCTCTGACTTCAGCTCCACACCAGCTCTGCCTCCAACTCCAGCCCCACACCAGCTTTGCATCTGACTCCTACTTCATCTCCGCCTCTGACTTCAGCTCCACACCAGCTCTAACTCTGACTTCATTTCTGCCTCTGACTCCAGCTCTACACCATCTCTGCCTCTGACTTCAGCCGGGATTTGAACTCGGGTCGCTGGGGTGAGAGTCCAGAGCACTATCCACTATACCATGAAGACTTCACTAGTGTTGCAGGGAAGAAATGTACACTATATGGTTTAATGGAGCATTCTCTGACTCTACCACCAGCTCTGCCTCTGACTTCAGCTCCACCTCTGACTTCAGCACCGCCTCCAGCTCTGCCTCTGACTTCAGCTCCGCCTCCAGCTCTGCCTCTGACTTCAGCCCCACTTCCGCCTTTGACTGTGCCTCCAGCTCCAGACCTGCTCTGCCTCTGCCTTCAGCTCCGCCTCCAGCTCCACACCAGTCTCTGACTTCAGCTCCATCTCCAACCCTGACTTCAGCTCTACCTCTGACTCCAGCTCCACACCAGTCTCTGACTTCAGCTCCACCTCTGACTCCAGCCCCACAGCAGCTTTGCATCTGACTCCAACTTCATCTCCGCCTCTGACTTCAGCTCCACACCATCTCTACCTCTGACTTCATTTCTGCCTCTGACTCCAGCTCTTCACCATCTCTGCCTCTGACTTCAGCCCCACTTCTGCCTCCAACTCCGCCTACAGCTCCAGCTCCGCCACCAACGCCTTTTCCATGATGACATATTTTCTTTGGTCCCACCGGGATTTGAACTCGGGTCGCTGGGGTGAGAGTCCAGAGCACTATCCACTATACCATGAAGACTTTACTAGTGTTGCAGGGAAGGAATGTACACTATATGGTTTAATGGAGCATTCTCTGACTCCACCACCAGCTCTGCCTCTGACTTCAGCTCCACCTCTGACTTCAGCACCGCCTCCAGTTCTGCCTCTGACTTCAGCTCCGCCTCCAGCTCTGCCTCTGACTTCAGCCCCACTTCCGCCTTTGACTGTGCCTACAGCTCAAGACCTGCTCTGCCTCTGCCTTCAGCTCCGCCTCCAGCTCCACACCAGTCTCTGACTTCAGCTCCACCTCCAACCCTGACTTCAGCTCTACCTCTGACTCCAGCTCCACACCAGTCTCTGACTTCAGCTCCACCTCTGACTCCAGCCCCACACCAGCTTTGCATCTGACTCCAACTTCATCTCCACCTCTGACTTCAGCTCCACACCATCTCTACCTCTGACTTCATTTCTGCCTCTGACTCCAGCTCTTCACCATCTCTGCCTCTGACTTCAGCCCCACTTCTGCCTCCAACTCCACCGCCAGCTCCACACCAGTTTCTGACTTCAGCTCCGCCTCTGACTCCAGCTCCACACCAGTTCTGCATCTGACCACAACTTCAGTTCCATCTCTGACCACAGCTTCTCCTCCAACTCCAGCTCCACACCATCTCTGCCACTGACTTCAGCTCCGCCTTCAATTTCGGCACCACACCAAATCTGCCTCTGACTTCAGCTCCGCCTCTGACTTCAGCTCCGCCTACAGCTCCAGCTCCGCCACCAACGCCTTTTCCATGATGACATATTTTCTTTGGTCCCACCGGGATTTGAACTCGGGTCGCTGGGGTGAGAGTCCAGAGCACTATCCACTATACCATGAAGACTTCACTAGTGTTGCAGGGAAGGAATGTACACTATATGGTTTAATGGAGCATTCTCTGACTCCACCACCAGCTCTGCCTCTGACTTCAGCTCCACCTCTGACTTCAGCACCGCCTCCAGCTCTGCCTCTGACTTCAGCTCCGCCTCCAGCTCTGCCTCTGACTTCAGCCCCACTTCCGCCTTTGACTCTGCCTCCAGCTCCAGACCTGCTCTGCCTCTGCCTTCAGCTCCGCCTCCAGCTCCACACCAGTCTCCGACTTCAGCTCCACCTCCAACCCTGACTTCAGCTCTACCTCTGACTCCAGCTCCACACCAGTCTCTGACTTCAGCTCCACCTCTGACTTCAGCTCCACACCAGCTCTGCCTCCAACTCCTACTTCATCTCCGCCTCTGACTTCAGCTCCACACCAGCTCTACCTCTGACTTCATTTCTGCCTCTGAATCCAGCTCTACACCATCTCTGCCTCTGACTTCAGCCGGGATTTGAACTCGGGTCGCTGGGGTGAGAGTCCAGAGCACTATCCACTATACCATGAAGACTTCACTAGTGTTGCAGGGAAGGAATGTACACTATATGGTTTAATGGAGCATTCTCTGACTCCACCACCAGCTCTGCCTCTGACTTCAGCTCCACCTCCAACCCTGACTTCAACTCTGCCTCTGCCTTCAGCTCCGCCTCCAGCTCCACACCAGTCTCCGACTTCAGCTCCACCTCCAACCCTGACTTCAGCTCTACCTCTGACTCCAGCTCCACACCAGTCTCACTTCAGCTCCACCTCTGACTCCAGCCCCACACCAGCTTTGCATCTGACTCCAATTTCATCTCCGCCGCTGACTTCAGCTACACACCAGCTCTACCTCTGACTTCATGTCTGCCTCTGACTCCAGCTCTACACCATCTCTGCCTCTGACTTCAGCCCCACTTCCGCCTCACACTCCGCCGCTAGCTCCACACCAGTTTCTGACTTCAGCTCCACCTTTGACTCCAGCTCCACACCAGTTCTGCATCTGACTTCAACTTCAGTTCCATCTCACACTACAGCTCCTCCTCCAACTCCAGTTCCACACCATCTCTGCCACTGACTTCAGCTCCGCTTCCAATTCCGGCGCCAGACCAAATCTGCCTCTGACTTCAGGTCCGCCTCTGACTTCAGCTCCGCCTACAGCTCCAGCTCCGCCTCCAACACCTTTTCCATGATGACATATTTTCTTTGGTCCCACCGGGATTTGAACTCGGGTCGCTGGGGTGAGAGTCCAGAGCACTATCCACTATACCATTAAGACTTCACTAGTGTTGCAGGGAAGGAATGTACACTATATGGTTTAATGGAGCATTCTCTGACTCCACCACCAACTCTGCCTCTGACTTCAGCTCCACCTCTGACTTCAGCACCGCCTCCAGCTCTGCCTCTGACTTCAGCTCCGCCTCCAGCTCTGCCTCTGACTTCAGCCCCACTTCCGCCTTTGACTGTGCCTCCAGCTCCAGACCTGCTCTGCCTCTGCCTTCAGCTCCGCCTCCAGCTCCACACCAGTCTCTGACTTCAGCTCCGCCTTCAATTTCGGCACCACACCAAATCTGCCTCTGACTTCAGCTCCGCCTCTGACTTCAGCTCCGCCTACAGCTCCAGCTCCGCCACCAACGCCTTTTCCATGATGACATATTTTCTTTGGTCCCACCGGGATTTGAACTCGGGTCGCTGGGGTGAGAGTCCAGAGCACTATCCACTATACCATGAAGACTTTACTAGTGTTGCAGGGAAGGAATGTACACTATATGGTTTAATGGAGCATTCTCTGACTCCACCACCAGCTCTGCCTCTGACTTCAGCTCCACCTCTGACTTCAGCACCGCCTCCAGCTCTGCCTCTGACTTCAGCTCCGCCTCCAGCTCTGCCTCTGACTTCAGCCCCACTTCCGCCTTTGACTGTGCCTACAGCTCCAGACCTGCTCTGCCTCTGCCTTCAGCTCCGCCTCCAGCTCCACACCAGTCTCTGACTTCAGCTCCACCTCCAACCCTGACTTCAACTTTACCTCTGACTCCAGCTCCACACCAGTCTCACTTCAGCTCCACCTCTGACTCCAGCTCCACACCAGCTCTGCCTCCAACTCCAGCCCCACACCAGGTTTGCATCTGACTCTAACTTCATCTCCGCCTCTGACTTCAGCTCCACACCAGCTCTACCTCTGACTTCATTTCTGCCTCTGACTCCAGCTCTACACCATCTCTGCCTCTGACTTCAGCCCCACTTCCGCCTCCAACTCCGCCGCCAGCTCCACACCAGTTTCTGACTTCAGCTCCGCCTCTGACTCCAGCTCCACACCAGTTCTGCATCTGGCCACAACTTCAGTTCCATCTCTGACTACAGCTTCTCCTCCAACTCCAGCTCCACACCATCTCTGCCACTGACTTCAGCTCCGCCTTCAATTTCGGCACCACACCAAATCTGCCTCTGACTTCAGGTCCGCCGCTGACTTCAACTCCGCCTACAGCTCCAGCTCCGCCACCAACGCCTTTTCCATGATGACATATTTTCTTTGGTCCCACCGGGATTTGAACACGGGTCGCTGGGGTGAGAGTCCAGAGCACTATCCACTATACCATGAAGACTTCACTAGTGTTGCAGGGAAGGAATGTACACTATATGGTTTAATGGAGCATTCTCTGACTCCACCACCAGCTCTGCCTCTGACTTCAGCTCCACCTCTGACTTCAGCACCGCCTCCAGCTCTGCCTCTGACTTCAGCTCCGCCTCCAGCTCTGCCTCTGACTTCAGCCCCACTTCCGCCTTTGACTCTGCCTCGAGCTCCAGACCTGCTCTGCCTCTGCCTTCAGCTCCACACCAGTCTCCGACTTCAGCTCCACCTCCAACCCTGACTTCAGCTCCACCTTTGACTCCAGCCCCACACCAGATTTGCATCTGACTCCAACTTCATTTCCGCCTCTGACTACAGTTCCACACCAGCTCTACCTCTGACTTCATTTCTGCCTCTGACTCCAGCTCTACACCATCTCTGCCTCTGAGTTCAGCCCCACTTCCGCCTCCATCTCCGCCGCCAGCTCCACACCAGTTTCTGACTTCAGCTCCGCCTCTGACTACAGCTCCACACCAGTTCTGCATCTGACCACAACTTCAGTTCCATCTCTGACTACAGCTTCTCCTCCAACTCCAGCTCCACACCATCTCTGCCACTGACTTCAGCTCCGCCTCCAATTTCGGCACCACACCAAATCTGCCTCTGACTTCAGCTCCGCCTCTGACTTCAGCTTCGCCTACAGCTCCAGCTCCGCCACCAACGCCTTTTCCATGATGACATATTTTCTTTGGTCCCACCGGGATTTGAACTCGGGTCGCTGGGGTGAGAGTCCAGAGCACTATCCACTATACCATGAAGACTTTACTAGTGTTGCAGGGAAGGAATGTACACTATATGGTTTAATGGAGCATTCTCTGACTCCACCACCAGTTCTGCCTCTGACTTCAGCTCCACCTCTGACTTCAGCTCCACACCAGCTCTGCCTCCAACTCCAGCCCCACACCAGCTTTGCATCTGACTCCTACTTCATCTCCGCCTCTGACTTCAGCTCCACACCAGCTCTACCTCTGACTTCATTTCTGCCTCTGACTCCAGCTCTACACCATCTCTGCCTCTGACTTCAGCCGGGATTTGAACTCGGATCGCTGGGGTGAGAGTCCAGAGCACTATCCACTATACCATGAAGACTTCACTAGTGTTGCAGGGAAGGAATGTACACTATATGGTTTAATGGAGCATTCTCTGACTCCACCACCAGCTCTGCCTCTGACTCCAGCTCCACACCAGTTCTGCATCTGACTTCAACTTCAGTTCCATCCCACACTACAGCTCCTCCTCCAACTCCAGTTCCACACCATCTCTGCCACTGACTTCAACTCCGCTTCCAATTCCGGCGCCACACCAAATCTGCCTCTGACTTCAGCTCCGCCTACAGCTCCAGCTCCGCCTCCAACACCTTTTCCATGATGACATATTGTTTTTTGGTCCCACCGGGATTTGAACTCGGGTCGCTGGGGTGAGAGTCCAGAGCACTATCCACTATACCATGAAGACTTTACTAGTGTTGCAGGGAAGGAATGTACACTATATGGTTTAATGGAGCATTCTCTGACTCCACCACCAGCTCTGCCTCTGACTTCAACTCCACCTCTGACTTCAGCTCCACCTCTGACTTCAGCTCCACACCAGCTCTGCCTCCAACTCCAGCCCCACACCAGCTTTGCATCTGACTCCTACTTCATCTCCGCCTCTGACCTCAGCTCCACACCAGCTCTACCTCTGACTTCATTTCTGCTTCTGACTCCAGCTCTACACCATCTCTGCCTCTGACTTCAGCCGGGATTTGAACTGCTGGGGTGAGAGTCCAGAGCACTATCCACTATACCATGAAGACTTCACTAGTGTTGCAGGGAAGGAATGTACACTATATGGTTTAATGGAGCATTCTCTGACTCCACCACCAGCTCTGCCTCTGACTTGTGCTCCACCTCTGACTTCAGCACCGCCTCCAGCTCTGCCTCTGACTTCAGCTCCGCCTCCAGCTCCGCCTCCAGCTCTGCCTCTGACTTCAGCCCCACTTCCGCCTTTGACTGTGCCTACAGCTCCAGACCTGCTCTGCCTCTGCCTTCAGCTTCGCCTCCAGCTCCACACCAGTCTCTGACTTCAGCTTCACCTCCAACCCTGACTTCAACTTTACCTCTGACTCCAGCTCCACACCAGTCTCACTTCAGCTCCACCTCTGACTCCAGCTCCACACCAGCTCTGCCTCCAACTTTAGCCCCACACCAGGTTTGCATCTGACTCTAACTTCATCTCCGCCTCTGACTTCAGCTCCACACCAGCTCTACCTCTGACTTCATTTCTGCCTCTGACTCCAGCTCTACACCATCTCTGCCTCTGAGTTCAGCCCCACTTCCGCCTCCATCTCCGCCGCCAGCTCCACACCAGTTTCTGACTTCAGCTCCGCCTCTGACTACAGCTCCACACCAGTTCTGCATCTGACCACAACTTCAGTTCCATCTCTGACTACAGCTTCTCCTCCAACTCCAGCTCCACACCATCTCTGCCACTGACTTCAGCTCCGCCTCCAATTTCGGCACCACACCAAATCTGCCTCTGACTTCAGCTCCGCCTCTGACTTCAGCTCCGCCTACAGCTCCAGCTCCGCCACCAACGCCTTTTCCATGATGACATATTTTCTTTGGTCCCACCGGGATTTGAACTCGGGTCGCTGGGGTGAGAGTCCAGAGCACTATCCACTATACCATGAAGACTTTACTAGTGTTGCAGGGAAGGAATGTACACTATATGGTTTAATGGAGCATTCTCTGACTCCACCACCAGCTCTGCCTCTGACTTCAGCTCCACCTCTGACTTCAGCTCCACACCAGCTCTGCCTCCAACTCAAGCCCCACACCAGCTTTGCATCTGACTCCTACTTCATCTCCGCCTCTGACTTCAGCTCCACACCAGCTCTACCTCTGACTTCATTTCTGCCTCTGACTCCAGCTCTACACCATCTCTGCCTCTGACTTCAGCCGGGATTTGAACTCGGGTCGCTGGGGTGAGAGTCCAGAGCACTATCCACTATGCCATGAAGACTTCACTAGTGTTGCAGGGAAGGAATGTACACTATATGGTTTAATGGAGCATTCTCTGACTCCACCACCAGCTCTGCCTCTGACTCCAGCTCCACACCAGTTCTGCATCTGACTTCAACTTCAGTTCCATCCCACACTACAGCTCCTCCTCCAACTCCAGTTCCACACCATCTCTGCCACTGACTTCAGCTCCGCTTCCAATTCCGGCGCCACACCAAATCTGCCTCTGACTTCAGCTCCGCCTACAGCTCCAGCTCCGCCTCCAACACCTTTTCCATGATGACATATTTTCTTTGGTCCCACCGGGATTTGAACTCGGGTCGCTGGGGTGAGAGTCCAGAGCACTATCCACTATACCATGAAGACTTTACTAGTGTTGCAGGGAAGGAATGTACACTATATGGTTTAATGGAGCATTCTCTGACTCCACCACCAGCTCTGCCTCTGACTTCAGCTCCACCTCTGACTTCAGCTCCACCTCTGACTTCAGCTCCACACCAGCTCTGCCTCCAACTCCAGCCCCACACCAGCTTTGCATCTGACTCCTACTTCATCTCCGCCTCTGACTTCAGCTCCACACCAGCTCTACCTCTGACTTCATTTCTGCTTCTGACTCCAGCTCTACACCATCTCTGCCTCTGACTTCAGCCGGGATTTGAACTGCTGGGGTGAGAGTCCAGAGCACTATCCACTATACCATGAAGACTTCACTAGTGTTGCAGGGAAGGAATGTACACTATATGGTTTAATGGAGCATTCTCTGACTCCACCACCAGCTCTGCCTCTGACTTCAGCTCCACCTCTGACTTCAGCACCGCCTCCAGCTCTGCCTCTGACTTCAGCTCCGCCTCCAGCTCTGCCTCTGACTTCAGCCCCACTTCCGCCTTTGACTGTGCCTACAGCTCCAGACCTGCTCTGCCTCTGCCTTCAGCTCCACACCAGTCTCCGACTTCAGCTCCACCTCCAACCCTGACTTCAGCTCCACCTTTGACTTTAGCCCCACACCAGATTTGCATCTGACTCCAACTTCATTTCCGCCTCTGACTACAGTTCCACACCAGCTCTACCTCTGACTTCATTTCTGCCTCTGACTCCAGCTCTACACCATCTCTGCCTCTGAGTTCAGCCCCACTTCCGCCTCCATCTCCGCCGCCAGCTCCACACCAGTTTCTGACTTCAGCTCCGCCTCTGACTACAGCTCCACACCAGTTCTGCATCTGACCACAACTTCAGTTCCATCTCTGACTACAGCTTCTCCTCCAACTCCAGCTCCACACCATCTCTGCCACTGACTTCAGCTCCGCCTCCAATTTCGGCACCACACCAAATCTGCCTCTGACTTCAGCTCCGCCTCTGACTTCAGCTTCGCCTACAGCTCCAGCTCCGCCACCAACGCCTTTTCCATGATGACATATTTTCTTTGGTCCCACCGGGATTTGAACTCGGGTCGCTGGGGTGAGAGTCCAGAGCACTATCCACTATACCATGAAGACTTTACTAGTGTTGCAGGGAAGGAATGTACACTATATGGTTTAATGGAGCATTCTCTGACTCCACCACCAGTTCTGCCTCTGACTTCAGCTCCACCTCTGACTTCAGCTCCACACCAGCTCTGCCTCCAACTCCAGCCCCACACCAGCTTTGCATCTGACTCCTACTTCATCTCCGCCTCTGACTTCAGCTCCACACCAGCTCTACCTCTGACTTCATTTCTGCCTCTGACTCCAGCTCTACACCATCTCTGCCTCTGACTTCAGCCGGGATTTGAACTCGGATCGCTGGGGTGAGAGTCCAGAGCACTATCCACTATACCATGAAGACTTCACTAGTGTTGCAGGGAAGGAATGTACACTATATGGTTTAATGGAGCATTCTCTGACTCCACCACCAGCTCTGCCTCTGACTTGTGCTCCACCTCTGACTTCAGCACCGCCTCCAGCTCTGCCTCTGACTTCAGCTCCGCCTCCAGCTCCGCCTCCAGCTCTGCCTCTGACTTCAGCCCCACTTCCGCCTTTGACTGTGCCTACAGCTCCAGACCTGCTCTGCCTCTGCCTTCAGCTCCGCCTCCAGCTCCACACCAGTCTCTGACTTCAGCTTCACCTCCAACCCTGACTTCAACTTTACCTCTGACTCCAGCTCCACACCAGTCTCACTTCAGCTCCACCTCTGACTCCAGCTCCACACCAGCTCTGCCTCCAACTTTAGCCCCACACCAGGTTTGCATCTGACTCTAACTTCATCTCCGCCTCTGACTTCAGCTCCACACCAGCTCTACCTCTGACTTCATTTCTGCCTCTGACTCCAGCTCTACACCATCTCTGCCTCTGAGTTCAGCCCCACTTCCGCCTCCATCTCCGCCGCCAGCTCCACACCAGTTTCTGACTTCAGCTCCGCCTCTGACTACAGCTCCACACCAGTTCTGCATCTGACCACAACTTCAGTTCCATCTCTGACTACAGCTTCTCCTCCAACTCCAGCTCCACACCATCTCTGCCACTGACTTCAGCTCCGCCTCCAATTTCGGCACCACACCAAATCTGCCTCTGACTTCAGCTCCGCCTCTGACTTCAGCTCCGCCTACAGCTCCAGCTCCGCCACCAACGCCTTTTCCATGATGACATATTTTCTTTGGTCCCACCGGGATTTGAACTCGGGTCGCTGGGGTGAGAGTCCAGAGCACTATCCACTATACCATGAAGACTTTACTAGTGTTGCAGGGAAGGAATGTACACTATATGGTTTAATGGAGCATTCTCTGACTCCACCACCAGCTCTGCCTCTGACTTCAGCTCCACCTCTGACTTCAGCTCCACACCAGCTCTGCCTCCAACTCAAGCCCCACACCAGCTTTGCATCTGACTCCTACTTCATCTCCGCCTCTGACTTCAGCTCCACACCAGCTCTACCTCTGACTTCATTTCTGCCTCTGACTCCAGCTCTACACCATCTCTGCCTCTGACTTCAGCCGGGATTTGAACTCGGGTCGCTGGGGTGAGAGTCCAGAGCACTATCCACTATGCCATGAAGACTTCACTAGTGTTGCAGGGAAGGAATGTACACTATATGGTTTAATGGAGCATTCTCTGACTCCACCACCAGCTCTGCCTCTGACTCCAGCTCCACACCAGTTCTGCATCTGACTTCAACTTCAGTTCCATCCCACACTACAGCTCCTCCTCCAACTCCAGTTCCACACCATCTCTGCCACTGACTTCAGCTCCGCTTCCAATTCCGGCGCCACACCAAATCTGCCTCTGACTTCAGCTCCGCCTACAGCTCCAGCTCCGCCTCCAACACCTTTTCCATGATGACATATTTTCTTTGGTCCCACCGGGATTTGAACTCGGGTCGCTGGGGTGAGAGTCCAGAGCACTATCCACTATACCATGAAGACTTTACTAGTGTTGCAGGGAAGGAATGTACACTATATGGTTTAATGGAGCATTCTCTGACTCCACCACCAGCTCTGCCTCTGACTTCAGCTCCACCTCTGACTTCAGCTCCACCTCTGACTTCAGCTCCACACCAGCTCTGCCTCCAACTCCAGCCCCACACCAGCTTTGCATCTGACTCCTACTTCATCTCCGCCTCTGACTTCAGCTCCACACCAGCTCTACCTCTGACTTCATTTCTGCTTCTGACTCCAGCTCTACACAATCTCTGCCTCTGACTTCAGCCGGGATTTGAACTGCTGGGGTGAGAGTCCAGAGCACTATCCACTATACCATGAAGACTTCACTAGTGTTGCAGGGAAGGAATGTACACTATATGGTTTAATGGAGCATTCTCTGACTCCACCACCAGCTCTGCCTCTGACTTCAGCTCCACCTCTGACTTCAGCACCGCCTCCAGCTCTGCCTCTGACTTCAGCTCCGCCTCCAGCTCTGCCTCTGACTTCAGCCCCACTTCCGCCTTTGACTGTGCCTACAGCTCCAGACCTGCTCTGCCTCTGCCTTCAGCTCCGCCTCCAGCTCCACACCAGTCTCTGACTTCAGCTCCACCTCCAACCCTGACTTCAACTTTACCTCTGACTCCAGCTCCACACCAGTCTCACTTCAGCTCCACCTCTGACTCCAGCTCCACACCAGCTCTGCCTCCAACTCCAGCCGCACACCAGGTTTGCATCTGACTCTAACCTTATCTCCGCCTCTGACTTCAGCTCCACACCAGCTCTACCTCTGACTTCATTTCTGCCTCTGACTCCAGCTCTACACCATCTCTGCCTCTGACTTCAGCCCCACTTCCGCCTCCAACTCCGCCGCCAGCTCCACACCAGTTTCTGACTTCAGCTCCGCCTCTGACTCCAGCTCCACACCAGTTCTGCATCTGACCACAACTTCAGTTCCATCTCTGACTACAGCTTCTCCTCCAACTCCAGCTCCACACCATCTCTGCCACTGACTTCAGCTCCGCCTCCAATTTCGGCACCACACCAAATCTGCCTCTGACTTCAGCTCCGCCTCTGACTTCAGCTTCGCCTACAGCTCCAGCTCCGCCACCAACGCCTTTTCCATGATGACATATTTTCTTTGGTCCCACCGGGATTTGAACCCGGGTCGCTGGGGTGAGAGTCCAGAGCACTATCCACTATACCATGAAGACTTCACTAGTGTTGCAGGGAAGGAATGTACACTATATGGTTTAATGGAGCATTCTCTGACTCCACCACCAGCTCTGCCTCTGACTTCAGCTCCACCTCTGACTTCAGCACCGCCTCCAGCTCTGCCTCCAACTCAAGCCCCACACCAGCTTTGCATCTGACTCCTACTTCATCTCCGCCTCTGACTTCAGCTCCACACCAGCTCTACCTCTGACTTCATTTCTGCCTCTGACTCCAGCTCTACACCATCTCTGCCTCTGACTTCAGCCGGGATTTGAACTCGGGTCGCTGGGGTGAGAGTCCAGAGCACTATCCACTATGCCATGAAGATTTCACTAGTGTTGCAGGGAAGGAATGTACACTATATGGTTTAATGGAGCATTCTCTGACTCCACCACCAGCTCTGCCTCTGACTCCAGCTCCACACCAGTTCTGCATCTGACTTCAACTTCAGTTCCATCCCACACTACAGCTCCTCCTCCAACTCCAGTTCCACACCATCTCTGCCACTGACTTCAGCTCCGCTTCCAATTCCGGCGCCACACCAAATCTGCCTCTGACTTCAGCTCCGCCTACAGCTCCAGCTCCGCCTCCAACACCTTTTCCATGATGACATATTTTCTTTGGTCCCACCGGGATTTGAACTCGGGTCGCTGGGGTGAGAGTCCAGAGCACTATCCACTATACCATGAAGACTTTACTAGTGTTGCAGGGAAGGAATGTACACTATATGGTTTAATGGAGCATTCTCTGACTCCACCACCAGCTCTGCCTCTGACTTCAGCTCCACCTCTGACTTCAGCTCCACCTCTGACTTCAGCTCCACACCAGCTCTGCCTCCAACTCCAGCCCCACACCAGCTTTGCATCTGACTCCTACTTCATCTCCGCCTCTGACTTCAGCTCCACACCAGCTCTACCTCTGACTTCATTTCTGCTTCTGACTCCAGCTCTACACCATCTCTGCCTCTGACTTCAGCCGGGATTTGAACTGCTGGGGTGAGAGTCCAGAGCACTATCCACTATACCATGAAGACTTCACTAGTGTTGCAGGGAAGGAATGTACACTATATGGTTTAATGGAGCATTCTCTGACTCCACCACCAGCTCTGCCTCTGACTTCAGCTCCACCTCTGACTTCAGCACCGCCTCCAGCTCTGCCTCTGACTTCAGCTCCGCCTCCAGCTCTGCCTCTGACTTCAGCCCCACTTCCGCCTTTGACTGTGCCTACAGCTCCAGACCTGCTCTGCCTCTGCCTTCAGCTCCGCCTCCAGCTCCACACCAGTGTCTGACTTCAGCTCCGCCTCTGACTACAGCTCCACACCAGTTCTGCATCTGACCACAACTTCAGTTCCATCTCTGACTACAGCTTCTCCTCCAACTCCAGCTCCACACCATCTCTGCCACTGACTTCAGCTCCGCCTCCAATTTCGGCACCACACCAAATCTGCCTCTGACTTCAGCTCCGCCTCTGACTTCAGCTCCGCCTACAGCTCCAGCTCCGCCACCAACGCCTTTTCCATGATGACATATTTTCTTTGGTCCCACCGGGATTTGAACTCGGGTCGCTGGGGTGAGAGTCCAGAGCACTATCCACTATACCATGAAGACTTTACTAGTGTTGCAGGGAAGGAATGTACACTATATGGTTTAATGGAGCATTCTCTGACTCCACCACCAGCTCTGCCTCTGACTTCAGCTCCACCTCTGACTTCAGCTCCACACCAGCTCTGCCTCCAACTCCAGCCCCACACCAGCTTTGCATCTGACTCCTACTTCATCTCCGCCTCTGACTTCAGCTCCACACCAGCTCTACCTCTGACTTCATTTCTGCCTCTGACTCCAGCTCTACACCATCTCTGCCTCTGACTTCAGCCGGGATTTGAACTCGGGTCGCTGGGGTGAGAGTCCAGAGCACTATCCACTATACCAAGAAGACTTCACTAGTGTTGCAGGGAAGGAATGTACACTATATGGTTTAATGGAGCATTCTCTGACTCCACCACCAGCTCTGCCTCTGACTTCAGCTCCACCTCTGACTTCAGCACCGCCTCCAGCTCTGCCTCTGACTTCAGCCCCACTTCCGCCTTTGACTCTGCCTCGAGCTCCAGACCTGCTCTGCCTC
Organism: Syngnathus leptorhynchus; assembly: GCF_054491065.1. NCBI lineage: Eukaryota > Metazoa > Chordata > Actinopteri > Syngnathiformes > Syngnathidae > Syngnathus > Syngnathus leptorhynchus. The sequence goes on from NW_028232032.1 coordinate 116,685, forward strand.
TGCCTTCAGCTCCACACCAGTCTCCGACTTCAGCTCCACCTCCAACCCTGACTTCAGCTCCACCTCTGACTCCAGCCCCACACCAGATTTGCATCTGACTCCAACTTCATTTCCGCCTCTGACTACAGTTCCACACCAGCTCTAACTCTGACTTCATTTATGCCTCTGACTCCAGCTCTACACCATCTCTGCCTCTGAGTTCAGCCCCACTTCCGCCTCCATCTCCGCCGCCAGCTCCACACCAGTTTCTGACTTCAGCTCCGCCTCTGACTCCAGCTCCACACCAGTTCTGCATCTGACCACAATTTCAGTTCCATCTCTGACTACAGCTTCTCCTCCAACTCCAGCTCCACACCATCTCTGCCACTGACTTCAGCTCCGCCTCCAATTTCGGCACCACACCAAATCTGCCTCTGACTTCAGCTCCGCCTCTGACTTCAGCTCCGCCTACAGCTCCAGCTCCGCCACCAACGCCTTTTCCATGATGACATATTTTCTTTGGTCCCACCGGGATTTGAACTCGGGTCGCTGGGGTGAGAGTCCAGAGCACTATCCACTATACCATGAAGACTTTACTAGTGTTGCAGGGAAGGAATGTACACTATATGGTTTAATGGAGCATTCTCTGACTCCACCACCAGCTCTGCCTCTGACTTCAGCTCCACCTCTGACTTCAGCTCCACACCAGCTCTGCCTCCAACTCCAGCCCCACACCAGCTTTGCATCTGACTCCTACTTCATCTCCGCCTCTGACTTCAGCTCCACACCAGCTCTACCTCTGACTTCATTTCTGCTTCTGACTCCAGCTCTACACCATCTCTGCCTCTGACTTCAGCCGGGATTTGAACTCGGGTCGCTGGGGTGAGAGTCCAGAGCACTATCCACTATACCATGAAGACTTCACTAGTGTTGCAGGGAAGTAATGTACACTATATGGTTTAATGGAGCATTCTCTGACTCCACCACCAGCTCTGCCTCTGACTCCAGCTCCACACCAGTTCTGCATCTGACTTCAACTTCAGTTCCATCCCACACTACAGCTCCTCCTCCAACTCCAGTTCCACACCATCTCTGCCACTGACTTCAGCTCCGCTTCCAATTCCGGCGCCACACCAAATCTGCCTCTGACTTCAGCTCCGCCTACAGCTCCAGCTCCGCCTCCAACACCTTTTCCATGATGACATATTTTCTTTGGTCCCACCGGGATTTGAACTCGGGTCGCTGGGGTGAGAGTCCAGAGCACTATCCACTATACCATGAAGACTTTACTAGTGTTGCAGGGAAGGAATGTACACTATATGGTTTAATGGAGCATTCTCTGACTCCACCACCAGCTCTGCCTCTGACTTCAGCTCCACCTCTGACTTCAGCTCCACCTCTGACTTCAGCTCCACACCAGCTCTGCCTCCAACTCCAGCCCCACACCAGCTTTGCATCTGACTCCAACTTCATCTCCGCCTCTGACTTCAGCTCCACACCAGCTCTACCTCTGACTTCATTTCTGCTTCTGACTCCAGCTCTACACCATCTCTGCCTCTGACTTCAGCCGGGATTTGAACTGCTGGGGTGAGAGTCCAGAGCACTATCCACTATACCATGAAGACTTCACTAGTGTTGCAGGGAAGGAATGTACACTATATGGTTTAATGGAGCATTCTCTGACTCCACCACCAGCTTTGCCTCTGACTTCAGCTCCACCTCTGACTTCAGCACCGCCTCCAGCTCTGCCTCTGACTTCAGCTCCGCCTCCAACTCTGCCTCTGACTTCAGCCCCACTTCCGCCTTTGACTTTGCCTCGAGCTCCAGACCTGCTCTGCCTCTGCCTTCAGCTCCACACCAGTCTCCGACTTCAGCTCCACCTCCAACCCTGACTTCAGCTCTACCTCTGACTCCAGCTCCACACCAGTCTCTGACTTCAGCTCCACCTCTGACTCCAGCCCCACACCAGCTTTGCATCTGACTCCAACTTCATCTCCGCCTCTGACTTCAGCTCCACACCAGCTCTACCTCTGACTTCATTTCTGCCTCTGACTCCAGCTCTACACCATCTCTGCCTCTGACTTCAGCCCCACTTCCGCCTCCAACTCCGCCGCCAGCTCCACACCAGTTTCTGACTTCAGCTCCGCCTCTGACTCCAGCTCCACACCAGTTCTGCATCTGACCACAACTTCAGTTCCATCTCTGACTACAGCTTCTCCTCCAACTCCAGCTCCACACCATCTCTGCCACTGACTTCAGCTCCGCCTTCAATTTCGGCACCACACCAAATCTGCCTCTGACTTCAGCTCCGCCTCTGACTTCAGCTCCGCCTACAGCTCCAGCTCCGCCACCAACGCCTTTTCCATGATGACATATTTTCTTTGGTCCCACCGGGATTTGAACTCGGGTCGCTGGGGTGAGAGTCCAGAGCACTATCCACTATACCATGAAGACTTCACTAGTGTTGCAGGGAAGGAATGTACACTATATGGTTTAATGGAGCATTCTCTGACTCCACCACCAGATCTGCCTCTGACTTCAGCTCCACCTCTGACTTCAGCACCGCCTCCAGCTCTGCCTCTGACTTCAGCTCCGCCTCCAGCTCTGCCTCTGACTACAGCCCCACTTCCGCCTTTGACTCTGCCTCCATTTCCAGACCTGCTCTGCCTCTGCCTTCAGCTCCGCCTCCAGCTCCACACTAGTCTCTGACATCAGCTCCACCTCCGACCCTGACTTCAGCTGTACCTCTGACTCCAGCTCCACACCAGTCTCTGACTCCAGCTCCACACCAGCTCTGCCTCCAACTCCAGCCCCACACCAGCTTTGCATCTGACTCCTACTTCATCTTCGCCTCTTACTTCAGCTCCACACCAGCTCTACCTCTGACTTCATTTCTGCCTCTGACTCCAGCTCTACACCATCTCTGCCTCTGACTTCAGCCGGGATTTGAACTCGGGTCGCTGGGGTGAGAGTCCAGAGCACTATCCACTATAACATGAAGACTTCACTAGTGTTGCAGGGAAGGAATGTACACTATATGGTTTAATGGAGCATTCTCTGACTCCATCACCAGCTCTGCCTCTGACTTCAGCTCCACCTCTGACTTCAGCACCGCCTCCAGCTCTGCCTCTGACTTCAGCTCCGCCTCCAGCTCTGCCTCTGACTTCAGCCCCACTTCCGCCTTTGACTGTGCCTCCAGCTCCAGACCTGCACTGCCTCTGCCTTCAGCTCCGCCTCCAGCTCCACACCAGTCTCTGACATCAACTCCACCTCCAACCCTGACTTCAGCTCTACCTCTGACTCCAGCTCCACACCAGTCTCACTTCAGCTCCACCTCTGACTCCAGCTCCACACCAGCTCTGCCTCCAACTCCAGCCCCACACCAGGTTTGCATCTGACTCCAACTTCATCTCCGCCTCTGATTCAGCTCCACACCAGCTCTACCTCTGACTTCATTTCTGCCTCTGACTCCAGCTCTACACCATCTCTGCCTTTGACTTCAGCCGGGATTTGAACTCTGTCTTTGTCAACTTTGTCAAAGAAACTTTGTCAACATTCTGCGAGCTGCTGGCTTCCAGAACCTCGGCCAAGCAGGTGGAGTATTTTTTCCACTTCCAGCTGGAGGTGAGGAGGGACTTGTTGGGCAAGATCACGCCGACTTAGCCTTCCACAACGAGTGCCAAGCAAGGATGGATGGATGGATGGATGGATGGATGGATGGATGGATGGATGGATGGATGGATGGATGGATGGATGGATGGATGGATGGATGGATGGATGGATGGATGGATGGAAGGAAGAAAGAGCCACCTCCGTGGCAGGAAGTGTGGAAGTGCCAGCATGCTCCGTGGCTGGAAGTGTTCAAGTGCCATCCACCTCCGTGGCTGGAAGTGTGCAAGTGCCAGCATGCTCCGTGGCTGGAAGTGTGGAAGTGCCAGCATGCTCCGTGGCTGGAAGTGTGGAAGTGCCAGCATGCTCCGTGGCTAAAAGTGTGCAAGTGCCATTCACCTCCGTGGCTGGAAGTGTGAAAGTGCCACCTCCGTGGCTGGAAGTGCCACCTCCGTGGCTGGAGCTATGGAAGTGTGGAAGTGCCACCTCCGTGGCTGGAGCTATGGAAGTATGGAAGAGCAACAACCGTGGCTGGAGCTATGGAAGTATGGAAGTGCCACCTCCGTGGCTGAAGCTATGGAAGTGCAGCCACCTCCGTGGCTGGAGCTATGGAAGTGTGGAAGTGCCACCTCCGTAGCTGGAGCTATGGAAGTATGGAAGAGCCACGACCGTGGCTGGAGCTATGGAAGTATGGAAGAGCAACCACCCTGGCTGGAGCTATGGAAGTGCCACCTCCGTGGCTGGAGCTATGGAAGTGTGGAAGTGCCACCTCCGTGGCTGGAGCTATGGAAGTATGGAAGAGCCACCACCGTGGCTGGAGCTGTGGAAGTGCCACCTCCGTGGCTGGAGCTATGGAAGTGTGGAAGTGCCACCTCCGTGGCTGGAGCTATGGAAGTATGGAAGAGCCACCACCGTGGCTGGAGCTATGGAAGTGCCACCTCCGTGGCTGGAGCTATGGAAGTGTGGAAGTACCACCTCCGTGGCTGGAGCTATGGAAGTATGGAAGAGCCACCACCGTGGCTGGAGCTATGGAAGTGCCAACCCCGTGGCTGGAGCTATGGAAGTATGGAAGAGCCACCTCCGTGGCTGGAGCTATGGAAGTATGGAAGAGCCACCACCGTGGCTGGAGCTATGGAAGTGCCACCCCCGTGGCTGGAGCTATGGAAGTATGGAAGAGCCACCTCCGTGGCTGGAGCTATGGAAGAGCCACCTCCGCGGGCATGCTGCTCAACCACGCCGGCCCAGAGTTCCAGCCGCTCGGCTTCACTCTCTCACAAGCCCCGCCTGGAGGTCCCCAGGCCACCCCTGGTACCTCAACTACCGAGGCCAGCCGCTCGACCACGCCGGCGCAGAGTTCCAGGCGCTCGGATGCGCTCGGATCATCTCCCGCCGACGCAGCCAGCGGTAACGGGGAAATGTCGCCGCCTTGCGGACACGCCGTTGTAAATGAATGGGCTTTCGCACTTAGTGCAATTTTCGCCAGCGCCGTGGCTGCAAGTATGGAAGTACCGGCCAGCCACCTCCGTGGCTGGAGCTATTGAAGTATGGAAGAGCAACCACCCTGGCTGGAGCTATGGAAGAGCCACCTCCGTGGCTGGAAGTGTGGAAGAGCGACCTCCGTGGCTGGATGTATGGAAGTGCTGGAGGTGACCGCTGTCTTCCGCCGCGGCGGATATTCTTCAGAGTCGGACGACTCCCCTGGTAGCAGCCTACCCCGGCGGGAGGGATGCCGAACCGGCCCCCGGAGGTGACACCGGCCGACAAAAGGTTGGATCGAGGGCTGACTCTCAATAGATCGCAGCGATGTAGCTGCTCTGCTACTTACGAGACCCTGACCCTGAATCAGGTCGTATGCAAGTCATTTAGCACCAGGCTCTTCTCAAACATGCTATATCGTTTACCGGGAGTGGGATGCCCCACAGTCATCATGGAGCAGTATCGTACGGCTCCGCGCACCGGGGCGTAGGACGCCGGCCGGCTATCGCTGGACGGAGTGAGTGCCGTGGGTTGGGTGAGGGAGTACTCGGAGGCCCGCCGGGAGCAGACGGACGACCGGGGATGGGGGGGCGTACGCGGGCGGGCGCCGGGAGAAGACGGCCCGTCCGGGGCGACACTCGGCCTGTGTTTAAGGAGCCGGCCCTCACGCTCCTTCCTTGGATGAACACCATTCGCAGTTGACACTTTGTCATTTTTTCGCAGAGGTGGCCCTCTGTCATTTTTTCGGAGAGGCGACACTTTGCCATTTTTTCAGAGAGGCGACACTTTGCCATTTTTTCAGAGAGGCGACACTTTGTCATTTTTTCAGAGAGGCGACACTTTGTCATTTTTTCGAGATGTGGCACTTTGTCATTTTTTCGAGATGTGGCACTTTGTCGTTTTTTCGAGATGTGGCACTTAGTCGTTTTTTCCAAAGGTGACAGTCGTTTTTTCGAAAGTTGACACTTAGTCACTTTTTGCCACAGTGCCACTTTGCCACTTTTTGAAGTCAGAGACTGGTGTGGAGCTGGAGGCGGAGCTGAAGGCAGAGGCAGAGCAGGTCTTGAGCTGGAGGCAGAGTTGAATGCGGAAGTGGGGCTGAAGTCAGAGCCAGAGCTGGAGGCGGAGCTGAAGTCAGAGGCAGAGCTGGAGGCGGAGCTGAAGTCAGAGGTGGAGCTGAAATCAGAGGCAGATTTGGTATGGCGCCGGAATCGGAGGCGGAGCTGAAGTCAGTGACAGAGATGGTGTGGAGCTGGAGTTGGAGGAGCTGTAGTCAGAGGTGGAGCTGAAGTTGAAGTCAGATGCAGAACTGGTGTGGAGCTGGAGTCAGAGGCAGAGCTGAAGTCAGGGTCGGAGGTAGAGCTGAAGTCAGAAACTGGTGTGGAGCTGGAGGCGGAGTTGGAGGCGGAAGTGGGGCTGAAGTCAGAGGCAGAGATGGTGTAGAGCTGGAGTCAGAGGTAGAACTGGTGTGGAGCTGAAGTCAGAGGCGGAGCTGAAGTTGGAGTCAGATGCAAAACTGGTGTGGGGCTGGAGTTGGAGGCAGAGCTGGTGTGGAGCTGGAGTCAGAGGTGGAGCTGAAGTCAGAGACTGGTGTGGAGCTGGAGGCGGAGCTGAAGGCAGAGGCAGAGCAGGTTTGGAGCTGGAGGCAGAGTTGAAGGCGGAAGTGGGGATGAAGTCAGAGGCAGAGATGGTGAAGAGCTGTAGTCAGAGGTGGAGCTGAAGTTGAAGTCAGATGCAGAACTGGTGTGGAAATGGAGTCAGAGGCGGAGCTGAAGTCAGGTTCGGAGGTAGATCTGAAGTCAGAAACTGGTGTGGAGCTGGAGGCGGAGCTGGAGGCGGAAGTGGGGCTGAAGTCAGAGGCAGAGCTGGAGGCGGAGCTGGAGTCAGAGGCGGAGCTGATGTCGGAGTCAGAGGTAGAGCTGAAGTCAGAGGCAGTAGTGTACATTCCTTCCCTGCAACACGAGTGAAGTCTTCATGGTATAGTGGATAGTGCTCTGGACTCTCACCCCAGCGACCCGAGTTCAAATTCCGGTGGGACCAAAAAAAATATGTCATCATGGAAAAGGCATTGGAGGCGAAGCTGGTGTGGATCTGTAGTTGGGGGCGGAACGGAAGTCAGCGGCGGAGCTGGAGGCGGAGCTGAAGTCAGAGGCAGAGCTGAAGTCAGAGGCAGATCTGGTGTGGAGCTGGAATCAGAGGCAGAGATGGTGTGGAGCAGGAGTTGGAGTCAGATGCAGAGCTGGTGTGGAGCTGGAGTCAGTGGCGGAGCTGAAGATAGAGTCGGAGGTGGAGCAGAAGTCAGAGACTGGTGTGGAGCTGGAGGCGGAACCGAAGTCAGAGGCAGAGCTGAAGGCGGTGCTGAAGTCAGAGGTGGAGCAGGTGTGGAGCTGAAATCAGAGGCGAAGCAAAAGTCAGAGGCAGAGATGGTGTGGAGCTGGAGCTGGAGCCGGCGCTGAAGTCAGAGGCAGAGCTGGTGTGGAGCTGGTATCGGAGGTGGAGCTGAAGTCGGAGGCGAAGCTGATGTGGACCTGAAGTCAGAGGCGGAGCTGAAGTTGGAGTCAAATGCAAAGCTGAGGTGGGGCTGGAGTTGGGGGTGGAGCTGAAATCAGAGGCAGCGCTGGTGAGGAGCTGGAGTCAGAGGCGGAGCTGGTGTCGGAGTCAGAGGCAGAGCTGAAGTCAGAGGCAGATCTGGTGTGGAGCTGGAGTCGGCGATCGGAGCTGAAGTCAGAGGCAGAGCTGGTGTGGAAGTGGAGTCAGAGGCTGTTCCATTAAACCATATAGTGTACATTCCTTCCCTGCAACACTAGTGAAGTCTTCATGGTATAGTGGATAGTGCTCTGGACTCTCACCCCAGCGACCCGAGTTCAAATCCCGGTGGGACCAAAGAAAATATGTCATCATGGAAAAGGCGTTGGAGGCGGAGCTTGTGTGGAGCTGGAGCTGGAGGCGGAGCTGAATTCAGAGGCGGAGCTGTAGTCAGAGGCAGATTTGGTATGGCGCCGGAATCGGAGGCGGAGCTGAAGTCAGTGACAGAGATGGTGTGGAGCTGGAGTTGGAGGAGCTGTAGTCAGAGGTGGAGCTGAACTTGAAGTCAGATGCAGAACTGGTGTGGAGCTGGAATCAGAGGCGGAGCTGAAGTCAGGGTCGGAGGTAGAGCTGAAGTCAGAAACTGGTATGGAGCTGGAGGCGGAGCTGGAGAAGGAAATGGGGCTGAAGTCAGAGGCAGAAATGGTGTAGAGCTGGAGTCAGAGGTAGAACTAGTGTGGAGCTGAAGTCAGTCGCGGAGCTGAAGTTGGAGTATAGTGTACATTCCTTCCCTGCAACATTAGTGAAGTCTTTATGGTATAGTGGATAGTGCTCCTGACTCTCACCCCAGCGGCCCGAGTTCAAATCCCGGTGGGACCAAAAAAAATATGTCATCATGGAAAAGGCGTTGGAGACGGAGCTGGAGTTGGAGGCGGAACAGAAGTCAGAGGCGGAGCTGAAGTCAGAGGCAGATCTGGTGTGGAGCCGGGACCGGAGGCAGAGATGGTGTGGAGCTGGAGTTGGAGGAGGAGCTGAAGTCAGAGGCAGAGCTGGTGAGGAACTGGAGTCAGAGGCGGAGCTGATGTCGGTCAGAGGTAAAGCTGAAGTCAGAGGCAGAGCTGGATGTGGTGCTGAAGTCAGAGGTGGAGCTGAAGTCAGATGCAGAGCTGGTGTGGAGCTGGAGTCAGAGGCGGAGCTGAAGTCAGGGTCGGAGGTGGGGCAGTAGTCAGAGACTGGTGTGGAGCTGGAGGCGGAACCGAAGTCAGAGGTGGAGCAGGTGTGGAGCTGGTATCGGAGGTGGAGCTGAAGTCGGAGGCGAAGCTGATGTGGACCTGAAGTCAGAGGCGGAGCTGAAGTTGGAGTCAGATGCAAAGCTTAGGTGGGGCTGGAGTTGGAGGTGGAGCTGAAGTCAGAGGCAGCGCTGGTGAGCAGCTGGAGTCAGAGGCGGAAATGGTGTCGGAGTCAGAGGCAGAGCTGAAGTCAGAGGCAGAGCTGATGTGGAGCTGGAGTCGGAATCGGAGCTGGTGTGGAAGTGGAGTCAGAGGCTGTTCCATTAAACCATATAGTGTACATTCCTTCCCTGCAACACTAGTGAAGTCTTCATGGTATAGTGGATAGTGCTCTGGACTCTCACCCCAGCGACCCAAGTTCAAATCCCTGTGGGACCAAAGAAAATATGTCATCATGGAAAAGGCGTTGGAGGCAGAGCTGGTGTGGAGCTGGAGCTGGAGGCGGAGCTGAAGTTAGGGGCGGAGTTGAAGTCAGAGGCAGATTTGGTGTGGCGCCGGAAACGAAAGCGGAGATGAAGTCAGTGGCAGAGATGGTGTGGAGCTGGAGTTGGAGGAAGAGTTGTAGTTAGAGGTGGAGCTGAAGTTGAAGTCAGATGCAGAACTGGTGTGGAGCTGGAGTCAGAGGCGGAACTGGAGTCAGGGTCGGAGGTGGAGATGAAGTTGAAGTCAGATGCAAAGCTGGTGTGGGGCTGGAGCTGGAGTCAGAGGTGGAGTTGGAGGCAGAGCCAGTGTGGAGCTGGAGTCAGAGGTGGAGCTGAAGTCAGTGTTGGAGGTGGAGCTGAAGTCAAAGACTGGTGTGGAGCTGGAGACGGAGCTGAAGGAAGAGGCAGAGCAGGTCTGAAGCTGGAGGCAGAGTTGAAGGGTGAAGTGGGGCTGAAGTCAGAGGCAGAGCTGAAGTCAGAGGCAGAGCTGGATGCGGTGCTGAAGTCAGAGGTGGAGCTGAAGCTGGAGTCAGAGGCGGAGCTGGAGTCAGGGTAGGAGGTGGAGATGAAGCTGGAGTCAGATGCAAAGCTGGTGTAGGGCTGGAGTTGGAGGCAGAGCTGGTGTGGAGCTGGAGTCAGAGGTGGAGCTGAAGTTAGAGACTGTTGTGGAGCTGGAGTCAGAGGTGGAGCTGAAGTCAGAGACTGGTGTGGAGCTGGAGACGGAGCTGAAGGCAGAGGCAGAGCAGGTCTGGAGCTGGAGGCAGAGTTGAAGGCGGAAGTGGGGCTGAAGTCAGAGGCAGAGCTGGAGGCGGTGCTGAAGTCAGAGGTGGAGCTGGAGTTGGAGGAGGAGCTGTAGTCAGAGGTGGAGCTGGAGTCAGAGGCGGAGCTGGAGTCAGGGTCGGAGGTGGAGATGAAGCTGGAGTCAGATGCAAAGCTGGTGTGGGGCTGGAGTTGGAGGCAGAGCTGGTGTGGAGCTGGAGTCAGAGGTGGAGCTGAAGTCAGAGACTGGTGTGGAGCTGGAGTCTGAGGTGGAGCTGAAGTCAGGGTTGGAGCTGACGTCAGAGACTGGTGTGGAGCTGGAGACGGAGCACAAGTTAGAGGCAGAGCAGGTCTGGAGCGTGAGGCAGAGTTGAAGGCGGAAATGTGAATGAAGTCAGAGGCAGAGCTGGAGGCGGAGCTGAAGTCAGAGGCAGAGCTGGAGGCGGTGCTGAAGTCAGAGGTGGAGCTGAAGTCAGAGGCAGAGCTGGTGGTGAAGTCAGAGACTGCTCCATTAAACCATATAGTGTACATTCCTTCCCTGCAACACTAGTAAAGTCTTCATGATATAGTGATTAGTGATCTGGACTCTCACCCAAGCGACCCGAGTTCAAATCCCGGTGGGACCAAAGAAAATAGGTCATCATGGAAAAGGCGTTGGAGGCGGAGCTGGAGTCAGAGGTGGAGCTGAAATCAGGGTTGGAGGTGGAGCTGAAGTCAGAGACTGGTGTGGAGCTGGAAACGGAGCTGGAGGCGGAAGTGGGGCTGAAGTCAGAGGCAGAGATGGTGTAGAGCTGGAGTCAGAGGTAGAACTAGTGTGGAGCTGAAGTCAGAGGCGGAGCTGACGTTGGAGTATAGTGTACATTCCTTCCCTGCAACACTAGTGAAGTCTTCATGGTATAGTGGATAGTGCTCTGGACTCTCACCCCAGCGGCCCGAATTCAAATCCCGGTGGGACCAAAAAAAATATGTCATCATGAAAAACGCGTTGGAGACGGAGCTGGTGTGGAGCTGGAGTTGGAGGCGGAACGGAAGTCAGAGGCGGAGCTGAAGTCAGAGGCAGATCTGGTGTGGAGCCGGTACCGGAGGCAGAGATGGTGTGGAGCTGGAGTTGGAGGAGGAGCTGAAGTTGGAGTATAGTGTACATTCCTTCCCTGCAACACTAGTGAAGTCTTCATGGTATAGTGGATAGTGCTCTGGACTCTCACCCCAGCGGCCCGAGTTCAAATCCCGGTGGGACCAAAAAAAATATGTCATCATGGAAAAGGCGTTGAAGACGGAGCTGGTGTGGAGCTGGAGTTGGAGGCGGAACGGAAGTCAGAGGCAGATCTGGTGGTGGAGTCAGAGACTGCTCCATTAAACCATATAGTGTACATTCTCCCTGCAACACTAGTGAAGTCTTAATGGTATAGTGGATAGTGCTCTGGACTCTCACCCCAGCGACCCGAGTTCATATCCCGGTGGGACCAAAAAAAATATGTCATCATGGAAAAGGCGTTGGAGGCGAAGCTGGTGTGGAGCTGGAGTTGGAGGCGGAACGGAAGTCAGAGGCGGAGCTGGAGGCGGAGCTGAAGTCAGAGGCAGATTTGGTATGACGCCGGAATCGGAGGCGGAGCTGAAGTCAGTGACAGAGATGGTATGGACCTGGAGTTGGAGGAGCTGTAGTCAGAGGTGGAGCTGAAGTTGAAGTCAGATGCAGAACTGGTGTGGAGCTGGAATCAGAGGCGGAGCTGAAGTCAGGGTCGGAGGTAGAGCTGAAGTCAGAAACTGGTGTGGAGCTGGAGGCGGAGCTGCAGGCGGAAGTGGGGCTGAAGTCAAAAGCAGAGATGGTGTAGAGCTGGAGTCAGAGGTAGAACTAGTGTGGTGCTGAAGTCAGAGGCGGAGCTGAAGTTGGAGTATAGTGTACATTCCTTCCCTGCAACACTAGTGAAGTCTTCATGGTATAGTGGATAGTGCTCTGGACTCTCACCCCAGCGGCCCAAGTTCAAATCCCGGTGGGACCAAAAAAAATATGTCATCATGGAAAAGGCGTTGGAGACGGAGCTGGTGTGGAGCTGGAGTTGGAGGCGGAACGGAAGTTAGAGGCGGAGCTGAAGTCAGAGGCAGATCTGGTGTGGAGCCGGGACCGGAGGCAGAGATGGTGTGGAGCTAGAGTTGGAGGAGGAGCTGAAGTCAGAGGCAGAGCTGGTGAGGAGCTGGAGTCAGAGGCGGAGCTGATGTCGGAGTCAGAGGTAGAGCTGAAGTCAGAGGCAGAGCTGGAGGTTGTGCTGAAGTCAGAGGTGGAGCTGAAGTCAGAGGCAGAGCTGGTGGTCGAGTCAGAGACTGCTCCATTAAACCATATAGTGTACATTCCTTCCCTGCAACACTAGTGAAGTCTTCATGGTATAGTGGATGGTGCACTGGACTCTCACCCCAGCGACCCGAGTTCAAATCCCGGTGGGACCAAAGAAAATATGTCATCATGGAAAAGGTGTTGGAGGCAGAGCTGGAGCTGTAGGCGGAGCTGGAGCCAGAGGCGGACCTGAAGTCAGAGGCAGATTTGGTGTGGCGCCGGAATTGGAAGCGGAGCTGAAGTCAGTGGCAGAGATGGTGTGGAACTGGAGTTGGAGGAGGAGCTGTAGTCAGAGATGGAACTGAAGTTGAAGTCAGATGCAAAACTGGTGTGGAGCTGGAGTCAGAAGGGGAGCTGAAGTCAGAAACTGGTGTGGAGCTGGCGGCGGAGTTGGAGGCGGAAGTGGGGCTGAAGTCAGAGGCAGAGATGGTGTAGAGCTGGAGTCAGAGGCAGAAATGAAGTCAGAGGTAGAGCTGGTGTGGAGCTGAAGTCAGAGGCGGAGATTAAATTGGAGTCAGATGCAAATCTGGTGTGGGGCTGGAGTCAGAGGTGGAGCTGAAGTGAGACTGGTGTGGAGCTGGAGTCAGAGGTAGAGCTGAAGTCAGGGTTGGAGGTGGAGCTGAAGTCGGAGGCTGGAGGTGGAGCTGAAGGCAGAGGCAGAGCAAATCTGGAGCTGGAGGCGGAGTCAAAAGCGAAAGTGGGGCTGAAGTCAGAGGCAGAGCTGGAGGCGGTGCTGAAGTCAGAGGTGGAGCTGAAGTCAGAGGCAGAGCTGGTGGTGGAGTCAGAGAATGCTCCATTAAACCATATAGTGTACATTCCTTCCCTGCAACACTAGTGAAGTCTTCATGGTATAGTGGATAGTGCTCTGGACTCTCACCCCAGCGACCCGAGTTCAAATCCCGGTGGGACCAAAGAAAATATGTCATCATGGAAAAGGCGTTGGTGGCGGAGCTGGAGCTGTAGGCGGAGCTGAAGTCAGAGGCGGAGCTGAAGTCAGAGGCAGATTTGGTGTGGTGCCGAAATTGGAGGCGGAGCTGAAGTCAGTGGCAGAGATGGTGTGGAGCTGGAGTTGGAGGAGAAGCTGTAGTCAGAGATGGAACTGAAGTTGCTACTTCCATAGCTCTAAGTCAGAGAGTTGGCGAAAATTGCACTAAGTGCGAAAGCCCATTCATTTACAACGGCGTGTCCGCCAGGCGGCGACATTTCCCCGTTACCGGTGGCTGCGCGGCGGGTGAGTGACAGAGCTTATCCGAGCGGCTGGAACTCTGCGCCGGCGTGGTCGAGCGTGAGGCCTCGGCCCTTTGGCTGCCTGGTACCTAAAACACTTCCATTGATCCAGCCACGGAGGGTGCTGGCTGGTGGCTCCATACCTCCATAGCTCCATAGCACCAGAGCTCCATAGCTCCATAGCACCAGAGCTCCATGGCTTCAGAGCTCCATAGCACCATAGCTCCATACCTCCAGAGCTCCAGGGCTCCATAGCTCCATACCTCCAGAGCTCCATACCTCCAGAGCTCCATACCTCCAGAGCTCCATAGCACCAGAGCTCCATGGCTTCAGAGCTCCATAGCACCATAGCTCCATACCTCCAGAGCTCCAGGGCTCCATAGCTCCATACCTCCAGAGCTCCATACCTCCAGAGCTCCATACCTCCAGAGCTCCATAGCACCAGAGCTCCATGGCTTCAGAGCTCCATAGCACCATAGCTCCATACCTCCAGAGCTCCAGGGCTCCATAGCTCCATACCTCCAGAGCTCCATACCTCCAGAGCTCCATACCTCCAGAGCTCCAGAGCTCCATAGCACCAGAGCTCCATGGCTTCAGAGCTCCATAGCACCATAGCTCCATACCTCCAGAGCTCCAGGGCTCCATAGCTCCATACCTCCAGAGCTCCATACCTCCAGAGCTCCAGAGCTCCATAGCACCAGAGCTCCATGGCTTCAGAGCTCCATAGCACCATAGCTCCATACCTCCAGAGCTCCAGGGCTCCATAGCTCCATACCTCCAGAGCTCCATACCTCCAGAGCTCCATACCTCCAGAGCTCCATAGCTCCATAGCACCAGAGCTCCATAGCTCCATAGCACCAGAGCTCCATAGCACCAGAGCTCCATAGCACCAGAGCTCCATAGCTCCATAGCACCAGAGCTCCATAGCTCCATAGCACCAGAGCTCCATAGCTCCATAGCACCAGAGCTCCATACTTCCAGAGCTCCATAGCTCCATAGCTCCATAGCACCAGAGCTCCATAGCTCCATAGCACCAGAGCTCCATGGCTTCAGAGCTCCATAGCACCATAGCTCCATACCTCCAGAGCTCCAGGGCTCCATAGCTCCATACCTCCAGAGCTCCATACCTCCAGAGCTCCATACCTCCAGAGCTCCATAGCACCAGAGCTCCATAGCTCCATAGCACCAGAGCTCCATAGCACCAGAGCTCCATAGCACCAGAGCTCCATAGCTCCATAGCACCAGAGCTCCATAGCTCCATAGCACCAGAGCTCCATACTTCCAGAGCTCCATAGCTCCATAGCTCCATAGCACCAGAGCTCCATAGCTCCATAGCACCAGAGCTCCATAGCTCCATAGCACCAGAGCTCCATACTTCCATAGCTCCATAGCTCCATACCTCCAGAGCTCCATAGCTCCATAGCTCCATACCTCCAGAGCTCCATAGCTCCAGAGCTCCATAGCTCCATAGCTCCATAGCACCAGAGCTCCATAGCTCCATAGCACCAGAGCTCCATACTTCCATAGCTCCAGGGCTCCATAGCTCCAGGGCTCCATACCTCCAGAGCTCCATAGCTCCATACTTCCAGAGCTCCATAGCTCCATACTTCCATAGCTCCATACTTCCATACCTCCATAGCTCCATACTTCCATAGCACCAGAGCTCCATACTTCCATAGCACCAGAGCTCCATACCTCCAGAGCTCCAGAGCTCCAGCCTGGGTGGCTGGTGGCTCCATAGCTCCAAACTTCCATAGCTCTAAGTCAGAGAGTTGGCGAAAATTGCACTAAGTGCGAAAGCCCATTCATTTACAACGGCGTGTCCACAAGGCGGCGACATTTCCCCGTTACCGGTGGCTGCGCGGCGGGTGAGTGACAGAGCTTATCCGAGCGGCTGGAACTCTGCGCCGGCGTGGTCGAGCGTGAGGCCTCGGCCCTTTGGCTGCCTGGTACCTAAAACACTTCCATTGATCCAGCCACGGAGGGTGCTGGCTGGTGGCTCCATACCTCCATAGCTCCATAGCACCAGAGCTCCATAGCTCCATAGCACCAGAGCTCCATGGCTTCAGAGCTCCATAGCACCATAGCTCCATACCTCCAGAGCTCCAGGGCTCCATAGCTCCATACCTCCAGAGCTCCATACCTCCAGAGCTCCATACCTCCAGAGCTCCATAGCACCAGAGCTCCATGGCTTCAGAGCTCCATAGCACCATAGCTCCATACCTCCAGAGCTCCAGGGCTCCATAGCTCCATACCTCCAGAGCTCCATACCTCCAGAGCTCCATACCTCCAGAGCTCCATAGCACCAGAGCTCCATGGCTTCAGAGCTCCATAGCACCATAGCTCCATACCTCCAGAGCTCCAGGGCTCCATAGCTCCATACCTCCAGAGCTCCATACCTCCAGAGCTCCATACCTCCAGAGCTCCATAGCACCAGAGCTCCATGGCTTCAGAGCTCCATAGCACCATAGCTCCATACCTCCAGAGCTCCAGGGCTCCATAGCTCCATACCTCCAGAGCTCCATACCTCCAGAGCTCCATACCTCCAGAGCTCCAGAGCTCCATAGCACCAGAGCTCCATGGCTTCAGAGCTCCATAGCACCATAGCTCCATACCTCCAGAGCTCCAGGGCTCCATAGCTCCATACCTCCAGAGCTCCAGAGCTCCATAGCACCAGAGCTCCATAGCACCAGAGCTCCATGGCTTCAGAGCTCCATAGCACCATAGCTCCATACCTCCAGAGCTCCAGGGCTCCATAGCTCCATACCTCCAGAGCTCCATACCTCCAGAGCTCCAGAGCTCCATAGCACCAGAGCTCCATGGCTTCAGAGCTCCATAGCACCATAGCTCCATACCTCCAGAGCTCCAGGGCTCCAAAGCTCCATACCTCCAGAGCTCCATACCTCCAGAGCTCCATACCTCCAGAGCTCCATAGCTCCATAGCACCAGAGCTCCATAGCTCCATAGCACCAGAGCTCCATAGCACCAGAGCTCCATAGCACCAGAGCTCCATAGCTCCATAGCACCAGAGCTCCATAGCTCCATAGCACCAGAGCTCCATAGCTCCATAGCACCAGAGCTCCATACTTCCAGAGCTCCATAGCTCCATAGCTCCATAGCACCAGAGCTCCATAGCTCCATAGCACCAGAGCTCCATAGCTCCATAGCACCAGAGCTCCATACTTCCATAGCTCCATAGCTCCATACCTCCAGAGCTCCATAGCTCCATAGCTCCATACCTCCAGAGCTCCATAGCTCCAGAGCTCCATAGCTCCATAGCACCAGAGCTCCATAGCTCCATAGCACCAGAGCTCCATACTTCCATAGCTCCAGGGCTCCATAGCTCCAGGGCTCCATAGCTCCATACCTCCAGAGCTCCATAGCTCCATACTTCCAGAGCTCCATAGCTCCATAGCACCAGAGCTCCATAGCTCCATAGCACCAGAGCTCCATAGCTCCATAGCACCAGAGCTCCATAGCTCCATAGCACCAGAGCTCCATAGCTCCATAGCTCCAGGGCTCCATAGCTCCATAGCTCCAGGGCTCCATAGCTCCATAGCTCCAGGGCTCCATAGCTCCATAGCTCCATACCTCCAGAGCTCCATACCTCCAGAGCTCCATACCTCCATAGCACCAGAGCTCCATAGCTCCAGGGCTCCAGGGCTCCATAGCTCCATACCTCCAGAGCTCCATAGCTCCATACTTCCAGAGCTCCATAGCTCCATAGCTCCATACTTCCATAGCTCCATAGCTCCATACTTCCATAGCACCTGAGCTCCATACCTCCAGAGCTCCATAGCTCCAGCCTGGGTGGCTGGTGGCTCCATAGCTCCATACTTCCATAGCTCTAAGTCAGAGAGTTGGCGAAAATTGCACTAAGTGCGAAAGCCCATTCATTTACAACGGCGTGTCCGCCAGGCGGCGACATTTCCCCGTTACCGGTGGCTGCGCGGCGGGTGAGTGACAGAGCTTATCCGAGCGGCTGGAACTCTGCGCCGGCGTGGTCGAGCGTGAGGCCTCGGCCCTTTGGCTGCCTGGTACCTAAAACACTTCCATTGATCCAGCCACGGAGGGTGCTGGCTGGTGGCTCCATACCTCCATAGCTCCATAGCACCAGAGCTCCATAGCTCCATAGCACCAGAGCTCCATGGCTTCAGAGCTCCATAGCACCATAGCTCCATACCTCCAGAGCTCCAGGGCTCCATAGCTCCATACCTCCAGAGCTCCATACCTCCAGAGCTCCATACCTCCAGAGCTCCATAGCACCAGAGCTCCATGGCTTCAGAGCTCCATAGCACCATAGCTCCATACCTCCAGAGCTCCAGGGCTCCATAGCTCCATACCTCCAGAGCTCCATACCTCCAGAGCTCCATACCTCCAGAGCTCCATAGCACCAGAGCTCCATGGCTTCAGAGCTCCATAGCACCATAGCTCCATACCTCCAGAGCTCCAGGGCTCCATAGCTCCATACCTCCAGAGCTCCATACCTCCAGAGCTCCATACCTCCAGAGCTCCAGAGCTCCATAGCACCAGAGCTCCATGGCTTCAGAGCTCCATAGCACCATAGCTCCATACCTCCAGAGCTCCAGGGCTCCATAGCTCCATACCTCCAGAGCTCCATACCTCCAGAGCTCCAGAGCTCCATAGCACCAGAGCTCCATGGCTTCAGAGCTCCATAGCACCATAGCTCCATACCTCCAGAGCTCCAGGGCACCATAGCTCCATACCTCCAGAGCTCCATACCTCCAGAGCTCCATACCTCCAGAGCTCCATAGCTCCATAGCACCAGAGCTCCATAGCTCCATAGCACCAGAGCTCCATAGCACCAGAGCTCCATAGCACCAGAGCTCCATAGCTCCATAGCACCAGAGCTCCATAGCTCCATAGCACCAGAGCTCCATAGCTCCATAGCACCAGAGCTCCATACTTCCAGAGCTCCATAGCTCCATAGCTCCATAGCACCAGAGCTCCATAGCTCCATAGCACCAGAGCTCCATGGCTTCAGAGCTCCATAGCACCATAGCTCCATACCTCCAGAGCTCCAGGGCTCCATAGCTCCATACCTCCAGAGCTCCATACCTCCAGAGCTCCATACCTCCAGAGCTCCATAGCACCAGAGCTCCATAGCTCCATAGCACCAGAGCTCCATAGCACCAGAGCTCCATAGCACCAGAGCTCCATAGCTCCATAGCACCAGAGCTCCATAGCTCCATAGCACCAGAGCTCCATACTTCCAGAGCTCCATAGCTCCATAGCTCCATAGCACCAGAGCTCCATAGCTCCATAGCACCAGAGCTCCATAGCTCCATAGCACCAGAGCTCCATACTTCCATAGCTCCATAGCTCCATACCTCCAGAGCTCCATAGCTCCATAGCTCCATACCTCCAGAGCTCCATAGCTCCAGAGCTCCATAGCTCCATAGCTCCATAGCACCAGAGCTCCATAGCTCCATAGCACCAGAGCTCCATACTTCCATAGCTCCAGGGCTCCATAGCTCCAGGGCTCCATACCTCCAGAGCTCCATAGCTCCATACTTCCAGAGCTCCATAGCTCCATACTTCCATAGCTCCATACTTCCATACCTCCATAGCTCCATACTTCCATAGCACCAGAGCTCCATACTTCCATAGCACCAGAGCTCCATACCTCCAGAGCTCCAGAGCTCCAGCCTGGGTGGCTGGTGGCTCCATAGCTCCAAACTTCCATAGCTCTAAGTCAGAGAGTTGGCGAAAATTGCACTAAGTGCGAAAGCCCATTCATTTACAACGGCGTGTCCACAAGGCGGCGACATTTCCCCGTTACCGGTGGCTGCGCGGCGGGTGAGTGACAGAGCTTATCCGAGCGGCTGGAACTCTGCGCCGGCGTGGTCGAGCGTGAGGCCTCGGCCCTTTGGCTGCCTGGTACCTAAAACACTTCCATTGATCCAGCCACGGAGGGTGCTGGCTGGTGGCTCCATACCTCCATAGCTCCATAGCACCAGAGCTCCATAGCTCCATAGCACCAGAGCTCCATGGCTTCAGAGCTCCATAGCACCATAGCTCCATACCTCCAGAGCTCCAGGGCTCCATAGCTCCATACCTCCAGAGCTCCATACCTCCAGAGCTCCATACCTCCAGAGCTCCATAGCACCAGAGCTCCATGGCTTCAGAGCTCCATAGCACCATAGCTCCATACCTCCAGAGCTCCAGGGCTCCATAGCTCCATACCTCCAGAGCTCCATACCTCCAGAGCTCCATACCTCCAGAGCTCCATAGCACCAGAGCTCCATGGCTTCAGAGCTCCATAGCACCATAGCTCCATACCTCCAGAGCTCCAGGGCTCCATAGCTCCATACCTCCAGAGCTCCATACCTCCAGAGCTCCATACCTCCAGAGCTCCATAGCACCAGAGCTCCATGGCTTCAGAGCTCCATAGCACCATAGCTCCATACCTCCAGAGCTCCAGGGCTCCATAGCTCCATACCTCCAGAGCTCCATACCTCCAGAGCTCCATACCTCCAGAGCTCCAGAGCTCCATAGCACCAGAGCTCCATGGCTTCAGAGCTCCATAGCACCATAGCTCCATACCTCCAGAGCTCCAGGGCTCCATAGCTCCATACCTCCAGAGCTCCAGAGCTCCATAGCACCAGAGCTCCATAGCACCAGAGCTCCATGGCTTCAGAGCTCCATAGCACCATAGCTCCATACCTCCAGAGCTCCAGGGCTCCATAGCTCCATACCTCCAGAGCTCCATACCTCCAGAGCTCCAGAGCTCCATAGCACCAGAGCTCCATGGCTTCAGAGCTCCATAGCACCATAGCTCCATACCTCCAGAGCTCCAGGGCTCCAAAGCTCCATACCTCCAGAGCTCCATACCTCCAGAGCTCCATACCTCCAGAGCTCCATAGCTCCATAGCACCAGAGCTCCATAGCTCCATAGCACCAGAGCTCCATAGCACCAGAGCTCCATAGCACCAGAGCTCCATAGCTCCATAGCACCAGAGCTCCATAGCTCCATAGCACCAGAGCTCCATAGCTCCATAGCACCAGAGCTCCATACTTCCAGAGCTCCATAGCTCCATAGCTCCATAGCACCAGAGCTCCATAGCTCCATAGCACCAGAGCTCCATAGCTCCATAGCACCAGAGCTCCATACTTCCATAGCTCCATAGCTCCATACCTCCAGAGCTCCATAGCTCCATAGCTCCATACCTCCAGAGCTCCATAGCTCCAGAGCTCCATAGCTCCATAGCACCAGAGCTCCATAGCTCCATAGCTCCATAGCACCAGAGCTCCATACTTCCATAGCTCCAGGGCTCCATAGCTCCAGGGCTCCATAGCTCCATACCTCCAGAGCTCCATAGCTCCATACTTCCAGAGCTCCATAGCTCCATAGCACCAGAGCTCCATAGCTCCATAGCACCAGAGCTCCATAGCTCCATAGCACCAGAGCTCCATAGCTCCATAGCACCAGAGCTCCATAGCTCCATAGCTCCAGGGCTCCATAGCTCCATAGCTCCAGGGCTCCATAGCTCCATAGCTCCAGGGCTCCATAGCTCCATAGCTCCATACCTCCAGAGCTCCATACCTCCAGAGCTCCATACCTCCATAGCACCAGAGCTCCATAGCTCCAGGGCTCCAGGGCTCCATAGCTCCATACCTCCAGAGCTCCATAGCTCCATACTTCCAGAGCTCCATAGCTCCATACTTCCATAGCTCCATAGCTCCATACTTCCATAGCACCTGAGCTCCATACCTCCAGAGCTCCATAGCTCCAGCCTGGGTGGCTGGTGGCTCCATAGCTCCATACTTCCATAGCTCTAAGTCAGAGAGTTGGCGAAAATTGCACTAAGTGCGAAAGCCCATTCATTTACAACGGCGTGTCCGCCAGGCGGCGACATTTCCCCGTTACCGGTGGCTGCGCGGCGGGTGAGTGACAGAGCTTATCCGAGCGGCTGGAACTCTGCGCCGGCGTGGTCGAGCGTGAGGCCTCGGCCCTTTGGCTGCCTGGTACCTAAAACACTTCCATTGATCCAGCCACGGAGGGTGCTGGCTGGTGGCTCCATACCTCCATAGCTCCATAGCACCAGAGCTCCATAGCTCCATAGCACCAGAGCTCCATGGCTTCAGAGCTCCATAGCACCATAGCTCCATACCTCCAGAGCTCCAGGGCTCCATAGCTCCATACCTCCAGAGCTCCATACCTCCAGAGCTCCATACCTCCAGAGCTCCATAGCACCATAGCTCCATGGCTTCAGAGCTCCATAGCACCATAGCTCCATACCTCCAGAGCTCCAGGGCTCCATAGCTCCATACCTCCAGAGCTCCATACCTCCAGAGCTCCATACCTCCAGAGCTCCATAGCACCAGAGCTCCATGGCTTCAGAGCTCCATAGCACCATAGCTCCATACCTCCAGAGCTCCAGGGCTCCATAGCTCCATACCTCCAGAGCTCCATACCGCCAGAGCTCCATACCTCCAGAGCTCCAGAGCTCCATAGCACCAGAGCTCCATGGCTTCAGAGCTCCATAGCACCATAGCTCCATACCTCCAGAGCTCCAGGGCTCCATAGCTCCATACCTCCAGAGCTCCATACCTCCAGAGCTCCAGAGCTCCATAGCACCAGAGCTCCATGGCTTCAGAGCTCCATAGCACCATAGCTCCATACCTCCAGAGCTCCAGGGCTCCATAGCTCCATACCTCCAGAGCTCCATACCTCCAGAGCTCCATACCTCCAGAGCTCCATAGCTCCATAGCACCAGAGCTCCATAGCTCCATAGCACCAGAGCTCCATAGCACCAGAGCTCCATAGCACCAGAGCTCCATAGCTCCATAGGACCAGAGCTCCATAGCTCCATAGCACCAGAGCTCCATAGCTCCATAGCACCAGAGCTCCATACTTCCAGAGCTCCATAGCTCCATAGCTCCATAGCACCAGAGCTCCATAGCTCCATAGCACCAGAGCTCCATGGCTTCAGAGCTCCATAGCACCATAGCTCCATACCTCCAGAGCTCCAGGGCTCCATAGCTCCATACCTCCAGAGCTCCATACCTCCAGAGCTCCATACCTCCAGAGCTCCATAGCACCAGAGCTCCATAGCTCCATAGCACCAGAGCTCCATAGCACCAGAGCTCCATAGCACCAGAGCTCCATAGCTCCATAGCACCAGAGCTCCATAGCTCCATAGCACCAGAGCTCCATACTTCCAGAGCTCCATAGCTCCATAGCTCCATAGCACCAGAGCTCCATAGCTCCATAGCACCAGAGCTCCATAGCTCCATAGCACCAGAGCTCCATACTTCCATAGCTCCATAGCTCCATACCTCCAGAGCTCCATAGCTCCATAGCTCCATACCTCCAGAGCTCCATAGCTCCAGAGCTCCATAGCTCCATAGCTCCATAGCACCAGAGCTCCATAGCTCCATAGCACCAGAGCTCCATACTTCCATAGCTCCAGGGCTCCATAGCTCCAGGGCTCCATACCTCCAGAGCTCCATAGCTCCATACTTCCAGAGTTCCATAGCTCCATACTTCCATAGCTCCATACTTCCATACCTCCATAGCTCCATACTTCCATAGCACCAGAGCTCCATACTTCCATAGCACCAGAGCTCCATACCTCCAGAGCTCCAGAGCTCCAGCCTGGGTGGCTGGTGGCTCCATAGCTCCATACTTCCATAGCTCTAAGTCAGAGAGTTGGCGAAAATTGCACTAAGTGCGAAAGCCCATTCATTTACAACGGCGTGTCCACAAGGCGGCGACATTTCCCCGTTACCGGTGGCTGCGCGGCGGGTGAGTGACAGAGCTTATCCGAGCGGCTGGAACTCTGCGCCGGCGTGGTCGAGCGTGAGGCCTCGGCCCTTTGGCTGCCTGGTACCTAAAACACTTCCATTGATCCAGCCACGGAGGGTGCTGGCTGGTGGCTCCATACCTCCATAGCTCCATAGCACCAGAGCTCCATAGCTCCATAGCACCAGAGCTCCATGGCTTCAGAGCTCCATAGCACCATAGCTCCATACCTCCAGAGCTCCAGGGCTCCATAGCTCCATACCTCCAGAGCTCCATACCTCCAGAGCTCCATACCTCCAGAGCTCCATAGCACCAGAGCTCCATGGCTTCAGAGCTCCATAGCACCATAGCTCCATACCTCCAGAGCTCCAGGGCTCCATAGCTCCATACCTCCAGAGCTCCATACCTCCAGAGCTCCATACCTCCAGAGCTCCATAGCACCAGAGCTCCATGGCTTCAGAGCTCCATAGCACCATAGCTCCATACCTCCAGAGCTCCAGGGCTCCATAGCTCCATACCTCCAGAGCTCCATACCTCCAGAGCTCCATACCTCCAGAGCTCCATAGCACCAGAGCTCCATGGCTTCAGAGCTCCATAGCACCATAGCTCCATACCTCCAGAGCTCCAGGGCTCCATAGCTCCATACCTCCAGAGCTCCATACCTCCAGAGCTCCATACCTCCAGAGCTCCAGAGCTCCATAGCACCAGAGCTCCATGGCTTCAGAGCTCCATAGCACCATAGCTCCATACCTCCAGAGCTCCAGGGCTCCATAGCTCCATACCTCCAGAGCTCCATACCTCCAGAGCTCCAGAGCTCCATAGCACCAGAGCTCCATGGCTTCAGAGCTCCATAGCACCATAGCTCCATACCTCCAGAGCTCCAGGGCTCCATAGCTCCATACCTCCAGAGCTCCATACCTCCAGAGCTCCAGAGCTCCATAGCACCAGAGCTCCATGGCTTCAGAGCTCCATAGCACCATAGCTCCATACCTCCAGAGCTCCAGGGCTCCAAAGCTCCATACCTCCAGAGCTCCATACCTCCAGAGCTCCATAGCTCCAGAGCTCCATAGCTCCATAGCACCAGAGCTCCATAGCTCCATAGCACCAGAGCTCCATACTTCCATAGCTCCAGGGCTCCATAGCTCCAGGGCTCCATAGCTCCATACCTCCAGAGCTCCATAGCTCCATACTTCCAGAGCTCCATAGCTCCATAGCACCAGAGCTCCATAGCTCCATAGCACCAGAGCTCCATAGCTCCATAGCACCAGAGCTCCATAGCTCCATAGCACCAGAGCTCCATAGCTCCATAGCTCCAGGGCTCCATAGCTCCATAGCTCCAGGGCTCCATAGCTCCATAGCTCCAGGGCTCCATAGCTCCATAGCTCCATACCTCCAGAGCTCCATACCTCCAGAGCTCCATACCTCCATAGCACCAGAGCTCCATAGCTCCAGGGCTCCAGGGCTCCATAGCTCCATACCTCCAGAGCTCCATAGCTCCATACTTCCAGAGCTCCATAGCTCCATAGCTCCATACTTCCATAGCTCCATAGCTCCATACTTCCATAGCACCTGAGCTCCATACCTCCAGAGCTCCATAGCTCCAGCCTGGGTGGCTGGTGGCTCCATAGCTCCATACTTCCATAGCTCTAAGTCAGAGAGTTGGCGAAAATTGCACTAAGTGCGAAAGCCCATTCATTTACAACGGCGTGTCCGCCAGGCGGCGACATTTCCCCGTTACCGGTGGCTGCGCGGCGGGTGAGTGACAGAGCTTATCCGAGCGGCTGGAACTCTGCGCCGGCGTGGTCGAGCGTGAGGCCTCGGCCCCTTGGCTGCCTGGTACCTAAAACACTTCCATTGATCCAGCCACGGAGGGTGCTGGCTGGTGGCTCCATACCTCCATAGCTCCATAGCACCAGAGCTCCATAGCTCCATAGCACCAGAGCTCCATGGCTTCAGAGCTCCATAGCACCATAGCTCCATACCTCCAGAGCTCCAGGGCTCCATAGCTCCATACCTCCAGAGCTCCATACCTCCAGAGCTCCATACCTCCAGAGCTCCATAGCACCAGAGCTCCATGGCTTCAGAGCTCCATAGCACCATAGCTCCATACCTCCAGAGCTCCAGGGCTCCATAGCTCCATACCTCCAGAGCTCCATACCTCCAGAGCTCCATACCTCCAGAGCTCCATAGCACCAGAGCTCCATGGCTTCAGAGCTCCATAGCACCATAGCCTCCAGAGCTCCAGGGCTCCATAGCTCCATACCTCCAGAGCTCCATACCTCCAGAGCTCCAGAGCTCCATAGCACCAGAGCTCCATGGCTTCAGAGCTCCATAGCTCCATACCTCCAGAGCTCCAGGGCTCCATAGCTCCATACCTCCAGAGCTCCATACCTCCAGAGCTCCAGAGCTCCATAGCACCAGAGCTCCATGGCTTCAGAGCTCCATAGCACCATAGCTCCATACCTCCAGAGCTCCAGGGCTCCATAGCTCCATACCTCCAGAGCTCCATACCTCCAGAGCTCCATACCTCCAGAGCTCCATAGCTCCATAGCACCAGAGCTCCATAGCTCCATAGCACCAGAGCTCCATAGCACCAGAGCTCCATAGCACCAGAGCTCCATAGCTCCATAGCACCAGAGCTCCATAGCTCCATAGCACCAGAGCTCCATACTTCCAGAGCTCCATAGCTCCATAGCTCCATAGCACCAGAGCTCCATAGCTCCATAGCACCAGAGCTCCATAGCTCCATAGCACCAGAGCTCCATACTTCCATAGCTCCATAGCTCCATACCTCCAGAGCTCCATAGCTCCATAGCTCCATACCTCCAGAGCTCCATAGCTCCATAGCTCCATAGCTCCATAGCTCCATAGCTCCAGAGCTCCATAGCTCCATAGCACCAGAGCTCCATACTTCCATAGCTCCAGGGCTCCATAGCTCCAGGGCTCCATACCTCCAGAGCTCCATAGCTCCATACTTCCAGAGCTCCATAGCTCCATACTTCCATAGCTCCATACTTCCATACCTCCATAGCTCCATACTTCCATAGCACCAGAGCTCCATACTTCCATAGCACCAGAGCTCCATACCTCCAGAGCTCCAGAGCTCCAGCCTGGGTGGCTGGTGGCTCCATAGCTCCATACTTCCATAGCTCTAAGTCAGAGAGTTGGCGAAAATTGCACTAAGTGCGAAAGCCCATTCATTTACAACGGCGTGTCCACAAGGCGGCGACATTTCCCCGTTACCGGTGGCTGCGCGGCGGGTGAGTGACAGAGCTTATCCGAGCGGCTGGAACTCTGCGCCGGCGTGGTCGAGCGTGAGGCCTCGGCCCTTTGGCTGCCTGGTACCTAAAACACTTCCATTGATCCAGCCACGGAGGGTGCTGGCTGGTGGCTCCATACCTCCATAGCTCCATAGCACCAGAGCTCCATAGCTCCATAGCACCAGAGCTCCATGGCTTCAGAGCTCCATAGCACCATAGCTCCATACCTCCAGAGCTCCAGGGCTCCATAGCTCCATACCTCCAGAGCTCCATACCTCCAGAGCTCCATACCTCCAGAGCTCCATAGCACCAGAGCTCCATGGCTTCAGAGCTCCATAGCACCATAGCTCCATACCTCCAGAGCTCCAGGGCTCCATAGCTCCATACCTCCAGAGCTCCATACCTCCAGAGCTCCATACCTCCAGAGCTCCAGAGCTCCATAGCACCAGAGCTCCATGGCTTCAGAGCTCCATAGCACCATAGCTCCATACCTCCAGAGCTCCAGGGCTCCATAGCTCCATACCTCCAGAGCTCCATACCTCCAGAGCTCCAGAGCTCCATAGCACCAGAGCTCCATGGCTTCAGAGCTCCATAGCACCATAGCTCCATACCTCCAGAGCTCCAGGGCTCCATAGCTCCATACCTCCAGAGCTCCATACCTCCAGAGCTCCAGAGCTCCATAGCACCAGAGCTCCATGGCTTCAGAGCTCCATAGCACCATAGCTCCATACCTCCAGAGCTCCAGGGCTCCAAAGCTCCATACCTCCAGAGCTCCATACCTCCAGAGCTCCATACCTCCAGAGCTCCATAGCTCCATAGCACCAGAGCTCCATAGCTCCATAGCACCAGAGCTCCATAGCACCAGAGCTCCATAGCACCAGAGCTCCATAGCTCCATAGCACCAGAGCTCCATAGCTCCATAGCACCAGAGCTCCATAGCTCCATAGCACCAGAGCTCCATACTTCCAGAGCTCCATAGCTCCATAGCTCCATAGCACCAGAGCTCCATAGCTCCATAGCACCAGAGCTCCATAGCTCCATAGCACCAGAGCTCCATACTTCCATAGCTCCATAGCTCCATACCTCCAGAGCTCCATAGCTCCATAGCTCCATACCTCCAGAGCTCCATAGCTCCAGAGCTCCATAGCTCCATAGCACCAGAGCTCCATAGCTCCATAGCACCAGAGCTCCATACTTCCATAGCTCCAGGGCTCCATAGCTCCAGGGCTCCATAGCTCCATACCTCCAGAGCTCCATAGCTCCATACTTCCAGAGCTCCATAGCTCCATAGCACCAGAGCTCCATAGCTCCATAGCACCAGAGCTCCATAGCTCCATAGCACCAGAGCTCCATAGCTCCATAGCACCAGAGCTCCATAGCTCCATAGCTCCAGGGCTCCATAGCTCCATAGCTCCAGGGCTCCATAGCTCCATAGCTCCAGGGCTCCATAGCTCCATAGCTCCATACCTCCAGAGCTCCATACCTCCAGAGCTCCATACCTCCATAGCACCAGAGCTCCATAGCTCCAGGGCTCCAGGGCTCCATAGCTCCATACCTCCAGAGCTCCATAGCTCCATACTTCCAGAGCTCCATAGCTCCATAGCTCCATACTTCCATAGCTCCATAGCTCCATACTTCCATAGCACCTGAGCTCCATACCTCCAGAGCTCCATAGCTCCAGCCTGGGTGGCTGGTGGCTCCATAGCTCCATACTTCCATAGCTCTAAGTCAGAGAGTTGGCGAAAATTGCACTAAGTGCGAAAGCCCATTCATTTACAACGGCGTGTCCGCCAGGCGGCGACATTTCCCCGTTACCGGTGGCTGCGCGGCGGGTGAGTGACAGAGCTTATCCGAGCGGCTGGAACTCTGCGCCGGCGTGGTCGAGCGTGAGGCCTCGGCCCTTTGGCTGCCTGGTACCTAAAACACTTCCATTGATCCAGCCACGGAGGGTGCTGGCTGGTGGCTCCATACCTCCATAGCTCCATAGCACCAGAGCTCCATAGCTCCATAGCACCAGAGCTCCATGGCTTCAGAGCTCCATAGCACCATAGCTCCATACCTCCAGAGCTCCAGGGCTCCATAGCTCCATACCTCCAGAGCTCCATACCTCCAGAGCTCCATACCTCCAGAGCTCCATAGCACCAGAGCTCCATGGCTTCAGAGCTCCATAGCACCATAGCTCCATACCTCCAGAGCTCCAGGGCTCCATAGCTCCATACCTCCAGAGCTCCATACCTCCAGAGCTCCATACCTCCAGAGCTCCATAGCACCAGAGCTCCATGGCTTCAGAGCTCCATAGCACCATAGCTCCATACCTCCAGAGCTCCAGGGCTCCATAGCTCCATACCTCCAGAGCTCCATACCTCCAGAGCTCCAGAGCTCCATAGCACCAGAGCTCCATGGCTTCAGAGCTCCATAGCTCCATACCTCCAGAGCTCCAGGGCTCCATAGCTCCATACCTCCAGAGCTCCATACCTCCAGAGCTCCAGAGCTCCATAGCACCAGAGCTCCATGGCTTCAGAGCTCCATAGCACCATAGCTCCATACCTCCAGAGCTCCAGGGCTCCATAGCTCCATACCTCCAGAGCTCCATACCTCCAGAGCTCCATACCTCCAGAGCTCCATAGCTCCATAGCACCAGAGCTCCATAGCTCCATAGCACCAGAGCTCCATAGCACCAGAGCTCCATAGCACCAGAGCTCCATAGCTCCATAGCACCAGAGCTCCATAGCTCCATAGCACCAGAGCTCCATACTTCCAGAGCTCCATAGCTCCATAGCTCCATAGCACCAGAGCTCCATAGCTCCATAGCACCAGAGCTCCATAGCTCCATAGCACCAGAGCTCCATACTTCCATAGCTCCATAGCTCCATACCTCCAGAGCTCCATAGCTCCATAGCTCCATACCTCCAGAGCTCCATAGCTCCAGAGCTCCATAGCTCCATAGCTCCATAGCACCAGAGCTCCATAGCTCCATAGCACCAGAGCTCCATACTTCCATAGCTCCAGGGCTCCATAGCTCCAGGGCTCCATACCTCCAGAGCTCCATAGCTCCATACTTCCAGAGCTCCATAGCTCCATACTTCCATAGCTCCATACTTCCATACCTCCATAGCTCCATACTTCCATAGCACCAGAGCTCCATACTTCCATAGCACCAGAGCTCCATACCTCCAGAGCTCCATAGCACCAGAGCTCCATGGCTTCAGAGCTCCATAGCACCATAGCTCCATACCTCCAGAGCTCCAGGGCTCCATAGCTCCATACCTCCAGAGCTCCATACCTCCAGAGCTCCATACCTCCAGAGCTCCATAGCTCCATAGCACCAGAGCTCCATAGCTCCATAGCACCAGAGCTCCATAGCACCAGAGCTCCATAGCACCAGAGCTCCATAGCTCCATAGCACCAGAGCTCCATAGCTCCATAGCACCAGAGCTCCATAGCTCCATAGCACCAGAGCTCCATACTTCCAGAGCTCCATAGCTCCATAGCTCCATAGCACCAGAGCTCCATAGCTCCATAGCACCAGAGCTCCATGGCTTCAGAGCTCCATAGCACCATAGCTCCATACCTCCAGAGCTCCAGGGCTCCATAGCTCCATACCTCCAGAGCTCCATACCTCCAGAGCTCCATACCTCCAGCGCTCCATAGCACCAGAGCTCCATAGCTCCATAGCACCAGAGCTCCATAGCACCAGAGCTCCATAGCACCAGAGCTCCATAGCTCCATAGCACCAGAGCTCCATAGCTCCATAGCACCAGAGCTCCATACTTCCAGAGCTCCATAGCTCCATAGCTCCATAGCACCAGAGCTCCATAGCTCCATAGCACCAGAGCTCCATAGCTCCATAGCACCAGAGCTCCATACTTCCATAGCTCCATAGCTCCATACCTCCAGAGCTCCATAGCTCCATAGCTCCATACCTCCAGAGCTCCATAGCTCCAGAGCTCCATAGCTCCATAGCTCCATAGCACCAGAGCTCCATAGCTCCATAGCACCAGAGCTCCATACTTCCATAGCTCCAGGGCTCCATAGCTCCAGGGCTCCATACCTCCAGAGCTCCATAGCTCCATACTTCCAGAGCTCCATAGCTCCATACTTCCATAGCTCCATACTTCCATACCTCCATAGCTCCATACTTCCATAGCACCAGAGCTCCATACTTCCATAGCACCAGAGCTCCATACCTCCAGAGCTCCAGAGCTCCAGCCTGGGTGGCTGGTGGCTCCATAGCTCCATACTTCCATAGCTCTAAGTCAGAGAGTTGGCGAAAATTGCACTAAGTGCGAAAGCCCATTCATTTACAACGGCGTGTCCACAAGGCGGCGACATTTCCCCGTTACCGGTGGCTGCGCGGCGGGTGAGTGACAGAGCTTATCCGAGCGGCTGGAACTCTGCGCCGGCGTGGTCGAGCGTGAGGCCTCGGCCCTTTGGCTGCCTGGTACCTAAAACACTTCCATTGATCCAGCCACGGAGGGTGCTGGCTGGTGGCTCCATACCTCCATAGCTCCATAGCACCAGAGCTCCATAGCTCCATAGCACCAGAGCTCCATGGCTTCAGAGCTCCATAGCACCATAGCTCCATACCTCCAGAGCTCCAGGGCTCCATAGCTCCATACCTCCAGAGCTCCATACCTCCAGAGCTCCATACCTCCAGAGCTCCATAGCACCAGAGCTCCATGGCTTCAGAGCTCCATAGCACCATAGCTCCATACCTCCAGAGCTCCAGGGCTCCATAGCTCCATACCTCCAGAGCTCCATACCTCCAGAGCTCCATACCTCCAGAGCTCCAGAGCTCCATAGCACCAGAGCTCCATGGCTTCAGAGCTCCATAGCACCATAGCTCCATACCTCCAGAGCTCCAGGGCTCCATAGCTCCATACCTCCAGAGCTCCATACCTCCAGAGCTCCAGAGCTCCATAGCACCAGAGCTCCATGGCTTCAGAGCTCCATAGCACCATAGCTCCATACCTCCAGAGCTCCAGGGCTCCATAGCTCCATACCTCCAGAGCTCCATACCTCCAGAGCTCCAGAGCTCCATAGCACCAGAGCTCCATGGCTTCAGAGCTCCATAGCACCATAGCTCCATACCTCCAGAGCTCCAGGGCTCCAAAGCTCCATACCTCCAGAGCTCCATACCTCCAGAGCTCCATACCTCCAGAGCTCCATAGCTCCATAGCACCAGAGCTCCATAGCTCCATAGCACCAGAGCTCCATAGCACCAGAGCTCCATAGCACCAGAGCTCCATAGCTCCATAGCACCAGAGCTCCATAGCTCCATAGCACCAGAGCTCCATAGCTCCATAGCACCAGAGCTCCATACTTCCAGAGCTCCATAGCTCCATAGCTCCATAGCACCAGAGCTCCATAGCTCCATAGCACCAGAGCTCCATAGCTCCATAGCACCAGAGCTCCATACTTCCATAGCTCCATAGCTCCATACCTCCAGAGCTCCATAGCTCCATAGCTCCATACCTCCAGAGCTCCATAGCTCCAGAGCTCCATAGCTCCATAGCACCAGAGCTCCATAGCTCCATAGCTCCATAGCACCAGAGCTCCATACTTCCATAGCTCCAGGGCTCCATAGCTCCAGGGCTCCATAGCTCCATACCTCCAGAGCTCCATAGCTCCATACTTCCAGAGCTCCATAGCTCCATAGCACCAGAGCTCCATAGCTCCATAGCACCAGAGCTCCATAGCTCCATAGCACCAGAGCTCCATAGCTCCATAGCACCAGAGCTCCATAGCTCCATAGCTCCAGGGCTCCATAGCTCCATAGCTCCAGGGCTCCATAGCTCCATAGCTCCAGGGCTCCATAGCTCCATAGCTCCATACCTCCAGAGCTCCATACCTCCAGAGCTCCATACCTCCATAGCACCAGAGCTCCATAGCTCCAGGGCTCCAGGGCTCCATAGCTCCATACCTCCAGAGCTCCATAGCTCCATACTTCCAGAGCTCCATAGCTCCATACTTCCATAGCTCCATAGCTCCATACTTCCATAGCACCTGAGCTCCATACCTCCAGAGCTCCATAGCTCCAGCCTGGGTGGCTGGTGGCTCCATAGCTCCATACTTCCATAGCTCTAAGTCAGAGAGTTGGCGAAAATTGCACTAAGTGCGAAAGCCCATTCATTTACAACGGCGTGTCCGCCAGGCGGCGACATTTCCCCGTTACCGGTGGCTGCGCGGCGGGTGAGTGACAGAGCTTATCCGAGCGGCTGGAACTCTGCGCCGGCGTGGTCGAGCGTGAGGCCTCGGCCCTTTGGCTGCCTGGTACCTAAAACACTTCCATTGATCCAGCCACGGAGGGTGCTGGCTGGTGGCTCCATACCTCCATAGCTCCATAGCACCAGAGCTCCATAGCTCCATAGCACCAGAGCTCCATGGCTTCAGAGCTCCATAGCACCATAGCTCCATACCTCCAGAGCTCCAGGGCTCCATAGCTCCATACCTCCAGAGCTCCATACCTCCAGAGCTCCATACCTCCAGAGCTCCATAGCACCATAGCTCCATGGCTTCAGAGCTCCATAGCACCATAGCTCCATACCTCCAGAGCTCCAGGGCTCCATAGCTCCATACCTCCAGAGCTCCATACCTCCAGAGCTCCATACCTCCAGAGCTCCATAGCACCAGAGCTCCATGGCTTCAGAGCTCCATAGCACCATAGCTCCATACCTCCAGAGCTCCAGGGCTCCATAGCTCCATACCTCCAGAGCTCCATACCGCCAGAGCTCCATACCTCCAGAGCTCCAGAGCTCCATAGCACCAGAGCTCCATGGCTTCAGAGCTCCATAGCACCATAGCTCCATACCTCCAGAGCTCCAGGGCTCCATAGCTCCATACCTCCAGAGCTCCATACCTCCAGAGCTCCAGAGCTCCATAGCACCAGAGCTCCATGGCTTCAGAGCTCCATAGCACCATAGCTCCATACCTCCAGAGCTCCAGGGCTCCATAGCTCCATACCTCCAGAGCTCCATACCTCCAGAGCTCCATACCTCCAGAGCTCCATAGCTCCATAGCACCAGAGCTCCATAGCTCCATAGCACCAGAGCTCCATAGCACCAGAGCTCCATAGCACCAGAGCTCCATAGCTCCATAGGACCAGAGCTCCATAGCTCCATAGCACCAGAGCTCCATAGCTCCATAGCACCAGAGCTCCATACTTCCAGAGCTCCATAGCTCCATAGCTCCATAGCACCAGAGCTCCATAGCTCCATAGCACCAGAGCTCCATGGCTTCAGAGCTCCATAGCACCATAGCTCCATACCTCCAGAGCTCCAGGGCTCCATAGCTCCATACCTCCAGAGCTCCATACCTCCAGAGCTCCATACCTCCAGAGCTCCATAGCACCAGAGCTCCATAGCTCCATAGCACCAGAGCTCCATAGCACCAGAGCTCCATAGCACCAGAGCTCCATAGCTCCATAGCACCAGAGCTCCATAGCTCCATAGCACCAGAGCTCCATACTTCCAGAGCTCCATAGCTCCATAGCTCCATAGCACCAGAGCTCCATAGCTCCATAGCACCAGAGCTCCATAGCTCCATAGCACCAGAGCTCCATACTTCCATAGCTCCATAGCTCCATACCTCCAGAGCTCCATAGCTCCATAGCTCCATACCTCCAGAGCTCCATAGCTCCAGAGCTCCATAGCTCCATAGCTCCATAGCACCAGAGCTCCATAGCTCCATAGCACCAGAGCTCCATACTTCCATAGCTCCAGGGCTCCATAGCTCCAGGGCTCCATACCTCCAGAGCTCCATAGCTCCATACTTCCAGAGTTCCATAGCTCCATACTTCCATAGCTCCATACTTCCATACCTCCATAGCTCCATACTTCCATAGCACCAGAGCTCCATACTTCCATAGCACCAGAGCTCCATACCTCCAGAGCTCCAGAGCTCCAGCCTGGGTGGCTGGTGGCTCCATAGCTCCATACTTCCATAGCTCTAAGTCAGAGAGTTGGCGAAAATTGCACTAAGTGCGAAAGCCCATTCATTTACAACGGCGTGTCCACAAGGCGGCGACATTTCCCCGTTACCGGTGGCTGCGCGGCGGGTGAGTGACAGAGCTTATCCGAGCGGCTGGAACTCTGCGCCGGCGTGGTCGAGCGTGAGGCCTCGGCCCTTTGGCTGCCTGGTACCTAAAACACTTCCATTGATCCAGCCACGGAGGGTGCTGGCTGGTGGCTCCATACCTCCATAGCTCCATAGCACCAGAGCTCCATAGCTCCATAGCACCAGAGCTCCATGGCTTCAGAGCTCCATAGCACCATAGCTCCATACCTCCAGAGCTCCAGGGCTCCATAGCTCCATACCTCCAGAGCTCCATACCTCCAGAGCTCCATACCTCCAGAGCTCCATAGCACCAGAGCTCCATGGCTTCAGAGCTCCATAGCACCATAGCTCCATACCTCCAGAGCTCCAGGGCTCCATAGCTCCATACCTCCAGAGCTCCATACCTCCAGAGCTCCATACCTCCAGAGCTCCATAGCACCAGAGCTCCATGGCTTCAGAGCTCCATAGCACCATAGCTCCATACCTCCAGAGCTCCAGGGCTCCATAGCTCCATACCTCCAGAGCTCCATACCTCCAGAGCTCCATACCTCCAGAGCTCCATAGCACCAGAGCTCCATGGCTTCAGAGCTCCATAGCACCATAGCTCCATACCTCCAGAGCTCCAGGGCTCCATAGCTCCATACCTCCAGAGCTCCATACCTCCAGAGCTCCATACCTCCAGAGCTCCAGAGCTCCATAGCACCAGAGCTCCATGGCTTCAGAGCTCCATAGCACCATAGCTCCATACCTCCAGAGCTCCAGGGCTCCATAGCTCCATACCTCCAGAGCTCCATACCTCCAGAGCTCCAGAGCTCCATAGCACCAGAGCTCCATGGCTTCAGAGCTCCATAGCACCATAGCTCCATACCTCCAGAGCTCCAGGGCTCCATAGCTCCATACCTCCAGAGCTCCATACCTCCAGAGCTCCAGAGCTCCATAGCACCAGAGCTCCATGGCTTCAGAGCTCCATAGCACCATAGCTCCATACCTCCAGAGCTCCAGGGCTCCAAAGCTCCATACCTCCAGAGCTCCATACCTCCAGAGCTCCATAGCTCCAGAGCTCCATAGCTCCATAGCACCAGAGCTCCATAGCTCCATAGCACCAGAGCTCCATACTTCCATAGCTCCAGGGCTCCATAGCTCCAGGGCTCCATAGCTCCATACCTCCAGAGCTCCATAGCTCCATACTTCCAGAGCTCCATAGCTCCATAGCACCAGAGCTCCATAGCTCCATAGCACCAGAGCTCCATAGCTCCATAGCACCAGAGCTCCATAGCTCCATAGCACCAGAGCTCCATAGCTCCATAGCTCCAGGGCTCCATAGCTCCATAGCTCCAGGGCTCCATAGCTCCATAGCTCCAGGGCTCCATAGCTCCATAGCTCCATACCTCCAGAGCTCCATACCTCCAGAGCTCCATACCTCCATAGCACCAGAGCTCCATAGCTCCAGGGCTCCAGGGCTCCATAGCTCCATACCTCCAGAGCTCCATAGCTCCATACTTCCAGAGCTCCATAGCTCCATAGCTCCATACTTCCATAGCTCCATAGCTCCATACTTCCATAGCACCTGAGCTCCATACCTCCAGAGCTCCATAGCTCCAGCCTGGGTGGCTGGTGGCTCCATAGCTCCATACTTCCATAGCTCTAAGTCAGAGAGTTGGCGAAAATTGCACTAAGTGCGAAAGCCCATTCATTTACAACGGCGTGTCCGCCAGGCGGCGACATTTCCCCGTTACCGGTGGCTGCGCGGCGGGTGAGTGACAGAGCTTATCCGAGCGGCTGGAACTCTGCGCCGGCGTGGTCGAGCGTGAGGCCTCGGCCCCTTGGCTGCCTGGTACCTAAAACACTTCCATTGATCCAGCCACGGAGGGTGCTGGCTGGTGGCTCCATACCTCCATAGCTCCATAGCACCAGAGCTCCATAGCTCCATAGCACCAGAGCTCCATGGCTTCAGAGCTCCATAGCACCATAGCTCCATACCTCCAGAGCTCCAGGGCTCCATAGCTCCATACCTCCAGAGCTCCATACCTCCAGAGCTCCATACCTCCAGAGCTCCATAGCACCAGAGCTCCATGGCTTCAGAGCTCCATAGCACCATAGCTCCATACCTCCAGAGCTCCAGGGCTCCATAGCTCCATACCTCCAGAGCTCCATACCTCCAGAGCTCCATACCTCCAGAGCTCCATAGCACCAGAGCTCCATGGCTTCAGAGCTCCATAGCACCATAGCCTCCAGAGCTCCAGGGCTCCATAGCTCCATACCTCCAGAGCTCCATACCTCCAGAGCTCCAGAGCTCCATAGCACCAGAGCTCCATGGCTTCAGAGCTCCATAGCTCCATACCTCCAGAGCTCCAGGGCTCCATAGCTCCATACCTCCAGAGCTCCATACCTCCAGAGCTCCAGAGCTCCATAGCACCAGAGCTCCATGGCTTCAGAGCTCCATAGCACCATAGCTCCATACCTCCAGAGCTCCAGGGCTCCATAGCTCCATACCTCCAGAGCTCCATACCTCCAGAGCTCCATACCTCCAGAGCTCCATAGCTCCATAGCACCAGAGCTCCATAGCTCCATAGCACCAGAGCTCCATAGCACCAGAGCTCCATAGCACCAGAGCTCCATAGCTCCATAGCACCAGAGCTCCATAGCTCCATAGCACCAGAGCTCCATACTTCCAGAGCTCCATAGCTCCATAGCTCCATAGCACCAGAGCTCCATAGCTCCATAGCACCAGAGCTCCATAGCTCCATAGCACCAGAGCTCCATACTTCCATAGCTCCATAGCTCCATACCTCCAGAGCTCCATAGCTCCATAGCTCCATACCTCCAGAGCTCCATAGCTCCATAGCTCCATAGCTCCATAGCTCCATAGCTCCAGAGCTCCATAGCTCCATAGCACCAGAGCTCCATACTTCCATAGCTCCAGGGCTCCATAGCTCCAGGGCTCCATACCTCCAGAGCTCCATAGCTCCATACTTCCAGAGCTCCATAGCTCCATACTTCCATAGCTCCATACTTCCATACCTCCATAGCTCCATACTTCCATAGCACCAGAGCTCCATACTTCCATAGCACCAGAGCTCCATACCTCCAGAGCTCCAGAGCTCCAGCCTGGGTGGCTGGTGGCTCCATAGCTCCATACTTCCATAGCTCTAAGTCAGAGAGTTGGCGAAAATTGCACTAAGTGCGAAAGCCCATTCATTTACAACGGCGTGTCCACAAGGCGGCGACATTTCCCCGTTACCGGTGGCTGCGCGGCGGGTGAGTGACAGAGCTTATCCGAGCGGCTGGAACTCTGCGCCGGCGTGGTCGAGCGTGAGGCCTCGGCCCTTTGGCTGCCTGGTACCTAAAACACTTCCATTGATCCAGCCACGGAGGGTGCTGGCTGGTGGCTCCATACCTCCATAGCTCCATAGCACCAGAGCTCCATAGCTCCATAGCACCAGAGCTCCATGGCTTCAGAGCTCCATAGCACCATAGCTCCATACCTCCAGAGCTCCAGGGCTCCATAGCTCCATACCTCCAGAGCTCCATACCTCCAGAGCTCCATACCTCCAGAGCTCCATAGCACCAGAGCTCCATGGCTTCAGAGCTCCATAGCACCATAGCTCCATACCTCCAGAGCTCCAGGGCTCCATAGCTCCATACCTCCAGAGCTCCATACCTCCAGAGCTCCATACCTCCAGAGCTCCAGAGCTCCATAGCACCAGAGCTCCATGGCTTCAGAGCTCCATAGCACCATAGCTCCATACCTCCAGAGCTCCAGGGCTCCATAGCTCCATACCTCCAGAGCTCCATACCTCCAGAGCTCCAGAGCTCCATAGCACCAGAGCTCCATGGCTTCAGAGCTCCATAGCACCATAGCTCCATACCTCCAGAGCTCCAGGGCTCCATAGCTCCATACCTCCAGAGCTCCATACCTCCAGAGCTCCAGAGCTCCATAGCACCAGAGCTCCATGGCTTCAGAGCTCCATAGCACCATAGCTCCATACCTCCAGAGCTCCAGGGCTCCAAAGCTCCATACCTCCAGAGCTCCATACCTCCAGAGCTCCATACCTCCAGAGCTCCATAGCTCCATAGCACCAGAGCTCCATAGCTCCATAGCACCAGAGCTCCATAGCACCAGAGCTCCATAGCACCAGAGCTCCATAGCTCCATAGCACCAGAGCTCCATAGCTCCATAGCACCAGAGCTCCATAGCTCCATAGCACCAGAGCTCCATACTTCCAGAGCTCCATAGCTCCATAGCTCCATAGCACCAGAGCTCCATAGCTCCATAGCACCAGAGCTCCATAGCTCCATAGCACCAGAGCTCCATACTTCCATAGCTCCATAGCTCCATACCTCCAGAGCTCCATAGCTCCATAGCTCCATACCTCCAGAGCTCCATAGCTCCAGAGCTCCATAGCTCCATAGCACCAGAGCTCCATAGCTCCATAGCACCAGAGCTCCATACTTCCATAGCTCCAGGGCTCCATAGCTCCAGGGCTCCATAGCTCCATACCTCCAGAGCTCCATAGCTCCATACTTCCAGAGCTCCATAGCTCCATAGCACCAGAGCTCCATAGCTCCATAGCACCAGAGCTCCATAGCTCCATAGCACCAGAGCTCCATAGCTCCATAGCACCAGAGCTCCATAGCTCCATAGCTCCAGGGCTCCATAGCTCCATAGCTCCAGGGCTCCATAGCTCCATAGCTCCAGGGCTCCATAGCTCCATAGCTCCATACCTCCAGAGCTCCATACCTCCAGAGCTCCATACCTCCATAGCACCAGAGCTCCATAGCTCCAGGGCTCCAGGGCTCCATAGCTCCATACCTCCAGAGCTCCATAGCTCCATACTTCCAGAGCTCCATAGCTCCATAGCTCCATACTTCCATAGCTCCATAGCTCCATACTTCCATAGCACCTGAGCTCCATACCTCCAGAGCTCCATAGCTCCAGCCTGGGTGGCTGGTGGCTCCATAGCTCCATACTTCCATAGCTCTAAGTCAGAGAGTTGGCGAAAATTGCACTAAGTGCGAAAGCCCATTCATTTACAACGGCGTGTCCGCCAGGCGGCGACATTTCCCCGTTACCGGTGGCTGCGCGGCGGGTGAGTGACAGAGCTTATCCGAGCGGCTGGAACTCTGCGCCGGCGTGGTCGAGCGTGAGGCCTCGGCCCTTTGGCTGCCTGGTACCTAAAACACTTCCATTGATCCAGCCACGGAGGGTGCTGGCTGGTGGCTCCATACCTCCATAGCTCCATAGCACCAGAGCTCCATAGCTCCATAGCACCAGAGCTCCATGGCTTCAGAGCTCCATAGCACCATAGCTCCATACCTCCAGAGCTCCAGGGCTCCATAGCTCCATACCTCCAGAGCTCCATACCTCCAGAGCTCCATACCTCCAGAGCTCCATAGCACCAGAGCTCCATGGCTTCAGAGCTCCATAGCACCATAGCTCCATACCTCCAGAGCTCCAGGGCTCCATAGCTCCATACCTCCAGAGCTCCATACCTCCAGAGCTCCATACCTCCAGAGCTCCATAGCACCAGAGCTCCATGGCTTCAGAGCTCCATAGCACCATAGCTCCATACCTCCAGAGCTCCAGGGCTCCATAGCTCCATACCTCCAGAGCTCCATACCTCCAGAGCTCCAGAGCTCCATAGCACCAGAGCTCCATGGCTTCAGAGCTCCATAGCTCCATACCTCCAGAGCTCCAGGGCTCCATAGCTCCATACCTCCAGAGCTCCATACCTCCAGAGCTCCAGAGCTCCATAGCACCAGAGCTCCATGGCTTCAGAGCTCCATAGCACCATAGCTCCATACCTCCAGAGCTCCAGGGCTCCATAGCTCCATACCTCCAGAGCTCCATACCTCCAGAGCTCCATACCTCCAGAGCTCCATAGCTCCATAGCACCAGAGCTCCATAGCTCCATAGCACCAGAGCTCCATAGCACCAGAGCTCCATAGCACCAGAGCTCCATAGCTCCATAGCACCAGAGCTCCATAGCTCCATAGCACCAGAGCTCCATACTTCCAGAGCTCCATAGCTCCATAGCTCCATAGCACCAGAGCTCCATAGCTCCATAGCACCAGAGCTCCATAGCTCCATAGCACCAGAGCTCCATACTTCCATAGCTCCATAGCTCCATACCTCCAGAGCTCCATAGCTCCATAGCTCCATACCTCCAGAGCTCCATAGCTCCAGAGCTCCATAGCTCCATAGCTCCATAGCACCAGAGCTCCATAGCTCCATAGCACCAGAGCTCCATACTTCCATAGCTCCAGGGCTCCATAGCTCCAGGGCTCCATACCTCCAGAGCTCCATAGCTCCATACTTCCAGAGCTCCATAGCTCCATACTTCCATAGCTCCATACTTCCATACCTCCATAGCTCCATACTTCCATAGCACCAGAGCTCCATACTTCCATAGCACCAGAGCTCCATACCTCCAGAGCTCCATAGCACCAGAGCTCCATGGCTTCAGAGCTCCATAGCACCATAGCTCCATACCTCCAGAGCTCCAGGGCTCCATAGCTCCATACCTCCAGAGCTCCATACCTCCAGAGCTCCATACCTCCAGAGCTCCATAGCTCCATAGCACCAGAGCTCCATAGCTCCATAGCACCAGAGCTCCATAGCACCAGAGCTCCATAGCACCAGAGCTCCATAGCTCCATAGCACCAGAGCTCCATAGCTCCATAGCACCAGAGCTCCATAGCTCCATAGCACCAGAGCTCCATACTTCCAGAGCTCCATAGCTCCATAGCTCCATAGCACCAGAGCTCCATAGCTCCATAGCACCAGAGCTCCATGGCTTCAGAGCTCCATAGCACCATAGCTCCATACCTCCAGAGCTCCAGGGCTCCATAGCTCCATACCTCCAGAGCTCCATACCTCCAGAGCTCCATACCTCCAGCGCTCCATAGCACCAGAGCTCCATAGCTCCATAGCACCAGAGCTCCATAGCACCAGAGCTCCATAGCACCAGAGCTCCATAGCTCCATAGCACCAGAGCTCCATAGCTCCATAGCACCAGAGCTCCATACTTCCAGAGCTCCATAGCTCCATAGCTCCATAGCACCAGAGCTCCATAGCTCCATAGCACCAGAGCTCCATAGCTCCATAGCACCAGAGCTCCATACTTCCATAGCTCCATAGCTCCATACCTCCAGAGCTCCATAGCTCCATAGCTCCATACCTCCAGAGCTCCATAGCTCCAGAGCTCCATAGCTCCATAGCTCCATAGCACCAGAGCTCCATAGCTCCATAGCACCAGAGCTCCATACTTCCATAGCTCCAGGGCTCCATAGCTCCAGGGCTCCATACCTCCAGAGCTCCATAGCTCCATACTTCCAGAGCTCCATAGCTCCATACTTCCATAGCTCCATACTTCCATACCTCCATAGCTCCATACTTCCATAGCACCAGAGCTCCATACTTCCATAGCACCAGAGCTCCATACCTCCAGAGCTCCAGAGCTCCAGCCTGGGTGGCTGGTGGCTCCATAGCTCCATACTTCCATAGCTCTAAGTCAGAGAGTTGGCGAAAATTGCACTAAGTGCGAAAGCCCATTCATTTACAACGGCGTGTCCACAAGGCGGCGACATTTCCCCGTTACCGGTGGCTGCGCGGCGGGTGAGTGACAGAGCTTATCCGAGCGGCTGGAACTCTGCGCCGGCGTGGTCGAGCGTGAGGCCTCGGCCCTTTGGCTGCCTGGTACCTAAAACACTTCCATTGATCCAGCCACGGAGGGTGCTGGCTGGTGGCTCCATACCTCCATAGCTCCATAGCACCAGAGCTCCATAGCTCCATAGCACCAGAGCTCCATGGCTTCAGAGCTCCATAGCACCATAGCTCCATACCTCCAGAGCTCCAGGGCTCCATAGCTCCATACCTCCAGAGCTCCATACCTCCAGAGCTCCATACCTCCAGAGCTCCATAGCACCAGAGCTCCATGGCTTCAGAGCTCCATAGCACCATAGCTCCATACCTCCAGAGCTCCAGGGCTCCATAGCTCCATACCTCCAGAGCTCCATACCTCCAGAGCTCCATACCTCCAGAGCTCCAGAGCTCCATAGCACCAGAGCTCCATGGCTTCAGAGCTCCATAGCACCATAGCTCCATACCTCCAGAGCTCCAGGGCTCCATAGCTCCATACCTCCAGAGCTCCATACCTCCAGAGCTCCAGAGCTCCATAGCACCAGAGCTCCATGGCTTCAGAGCTCCATAGCACCATAGCTCCATACCTCCAGAGCTCCAGGGCTCCATAGCTCCATACCTCCAGAGCTCCATACCTCCAGAGCTCCAGAGCTCCATAGCACCAGAGCTCCATGGCTTCAGAGCTCCATAGCACCATAGCTCCATACCTCCAGAGCTCCAGGGCTCCAAAGCTCCATACCTCCAGAGCTCCATACCTCCAGAGCTCCATACCTCCAGAGC
Organism: Syngnathus leptorhynchus; assembly: GCF_054491065.1. NCBI lineage: Eukaryota > Metazoa > Chordata > Actinopteri > Syngnathiformes > Syngnathidae > Syngnathus > Syngnathus leptorhynchus. The sequence goes on from NW_028232032.1 coordinate 159,807, forward strand.
TCCATAGCTCCATAGCACCAGAGCTCCATAGCTCCATAGCACCAGAGCTCCATAGCACCAGAGCTCCATAGCACCAGAGCTCCATAGCTCCATAGCACCAGAGCTCCATAGCTCCATAGCACCAGAGCTCCATAGCTCCATAGCACCAGAGCTCCATACTTCCAGAGCTCCATAGCTCCATAGCTCCATAGCACCAGAGCTCCATAGCTCCATAGCACCAGAGCTCCATAGCTCCATAGCACCAGAGCTCCATACTTCCATAGCTCCATAGCTCCATACCTCCAGAGCTCCATAGCTCCATAGCTCCATACCTCCAGAGCTCCATAGCTCCAGAGCTCCATAGCTCCATAGCACCAGAGCTCCATAGCTCCATAGCACCAGAGCTCCATACTTCCATAGCTCCAGGGCTCCATAGCTCCAGGGCTCCATAGCTCCATACCTCCAGAGCTCCATAGCTCCATACTTCCAGAGCTCCATAGCTCCATAGCACCAGAGCTCCATAGCTCCATAGCACCAGAGCTCCATAGCTCCATAGCACCAGAGCTCCATAGCTCCATAGCACCAGAGCTCCATAGCTCCATAGCTCCAGGGCTCCATAGCTCCATAGCTCCAGGGCTCCATAGCTCCATAGCTCCAGGGCTCCATAGCTCCATAGCTCCATACCTCCAGAGCTCCATACCTCCAGAGCTCCATACCTCCATAGCACCAGAGCTCCATAGCTCCAGGGCTCCAGGGCTCCATAGCTCCATACCTCCAGAGCTCCATAGCTCCATACTTCCAGAGCTCCATAGCTCCATAGCTCCATACTTCCATAGCTCCATAGCTCCATACTTCCATAGCACCTGAGCTCCATACCTCCAGAGCTCCATAGCTCCAGCCTGGGTGGCTGGTGGCTCCATAGCTCCATACTTCCATAGCTCTAAGTCAGAGAGTTGGCGAAAATTGCACTAAGTGCGAAAGCCCATTCATTTACAACGGCGTGTCCGCCAGGCGGCGACATTTCCCCGTTACCGGTGGCTGCGCGGCGGGTGAGTGACAGAGCTTATCCGAGCGGCTGGAACTCTGCGCCGGCGTGGTCGAGCGTGAGGCCTCGGCCCTTTGGCTGCCTGGTACCTAAAACACTTCCATTGATCCAGCCACGGAGGGTGCTGGCTGGTGGCTCCATACCTCCATAGCTCCATAGCACCAGAGCTCCATAGCTCCATAGCACCAGAGCTCCATGGCTTCAGAGCTCCATAGCACCATAGCTCCAGAGCTCCAGGGCTCCATAGCTCCATACCTCCAGAGCTCCATACCTCCAGAGCTCCATACCTCCAGAGCTCCATAGCACCAGAGCTCCATGGCTTCAGAGCTCCATAGCACCATAGCTCCATACCTCCAGAGCTCCAGGGCTCCATAGCTCCATACCTCCAGAGCTCCATACCTCCAGAGCTCCATAGCACCAGAGCTCCATGGCTTCAGAGCTCCATAGCACCATAGCTCCATACCTCCAGAGCTCCAGGGCTCCATAGCTCCATACCTCCAGAGCTCCATACCTCCAGAGCTCCAGAGCTCCATAGCACCAGAGCTCCATGGCTTCAGAGCTCCATAGCTCCATACCTCCAGAGCTCCAGGGCTCCATAGCTCCATACCTCCAGAGCTCCATACCTCCAGAGCTCCAGAGCTCCATAGCACCAGAGCTCCATGGCTTCAGAGCTCCATAGCACCATAGCTCCATACCTCCAGAGCTCCAGGGCTCCATAGCTCCATACCTCCAGAGCTCCATACCTCCAGAGCTCCATACCTCCAGAGCTCCATAGCTCCATAGCACCAGAGCTCCATAGCTCCATAGCACCAGAGCTCCATAGCACCAGAGCTCCATAGCACCAGAGCTCCATAGCTCCATAGCACCAGAGCTCCATAGCTCCATAGCACCAGAGCTCCATACTTCCAGAGCTCCATAGCTCCATAGCTCCATAGCACCAGAGCTCCATAGCTCCATAGCACCAGAGCTCCATAGCTCCATAGCACCAGAGCTCCATACTTCCATAGCTCCATAGCTCCATACCTCCAGAGCTCCATAGCTCCATAGCTCCATACCTCCAGAGCTCCATAGCTCCAGAGCTCCATAGCTCCATAGCTCCATAGCACCAGAGCTCCATAGCTCCATAGCACCAGAGCTCCATACTTCCATAGCTCCAGGGCTCCATAGCTCCAGGGCTCCATACCTCCAGAGCTCCATAGCTCCATACTTCCAGAGCTCCATAGCTCCATACTTCCATAGCTCCATACTTCCATACCTCCATAGCTCCATACTTCCATAGCACCAGAGCTCCATACTTCCATAGCACCAGAGCTCCATACCTCCAGAGCTCCAGAGCTCCAGCCTGGGTGGCTGGTGGCTCCATAGCTCCATACTTCCATAGCTCTAAGTCAGAGAGTTGGCGAAAATTGCACTAAGTGCGAAAGCCCATTCATTTACAACGGCGTGTCCACAAGGCGGCGACATTTCCCCGTTACCGGTGGCTGCGCGGCGGGTGAGTGACAGAGCTTATCCGAGCGGCTGGAACTCTGCGCCGGCGTGGTCGAGCGTGAGGCCTCGGCCCTTTGGCTGCCTGGTACCTAAAACACTTCCATTGATCCAGCCACGGAGGGTGCTGGCTGGTGGCTCCATACCTCCATAGCTCCATAGCACCAGAGCTCCATAGCTCCATAGCACCAGAGCTCCATGGCTTCAGAGCTCCATAGCACCATAGCTCCATACCTCCAGAGCTCCAGGGCTCCATAGCTCCATACCTCCAGAGCTCCATACCTCCAGAGCTCCATACCTCCAGAGCTCCATAGCACCAGAGCTCCATGGCTTCAGAGCTCCATAGCACCATAGCTCCATACCTCCAGAGCTCCAGGGCTCCATAGCTCCATACCTCCAGAGCTCCATACCTCCAGAGCTCCATACCTCCAGAGCTCCATAGCACCAGAGCTCCATGGCTTCAGAGCTCCATAGCACCATAGCTCCATACCTCCAGAGCTCCAGGGCTCCATAGCTCCATACCTCCAGAGCTCCATACCTCCAGAGCTCCATACCTCCAGAGCTCCATAGCACCAGAGCTCCATGGCTTCAGAGCTCCATAGCACCATAGCTCCATACCTCCAGAGCTCCAGGGCTCCATAGCTCCATACCTCCAGAGCTCCATACCTCCAGAGCTCCATACCTCCAGAGCTCCAGAGCTCCATAGCACCAGAGCTCCATGGCTTCAGAGCTCCATAGCACCATAGCTCCATACCTCCAGAGCTCCAGGGCTCCATAGCTCCATACCTCCAGAGCTCCATACCTCCAGAGCTCCATACCTCCAGAGCTCCAGAGCTCCATAGCACCAGAGCTCCATGGCTTCAGAGCTCCATAGCACCATAGCTCCATACCTCCAGAGCTCCAGGGCTCCATAGCTCCATACCTCCAGAGCTCCAGAGCTCCATAGCACCAGAGCTCCATGGCTTCAGAGCTCCATAGCACCATAGCTCCATACCTCCAGAGCTCCAGGGCTCCAAAGCTCCATACCTCCAGAGCTCCATACCTCCAGAGCTCCATACCTCCAGAGCTCCATAGCTCCATAGCACCAGAGCTCCATAGCTCCATAGCACCAGAGCTCCATAGCACCAGAGCTCCATAGCACCAGAGCTCCATAGCTCCATAGCACCAGAGCTCCATAGCTCCATAGCACCAGAGCTCCATAGCTCCATAGCACCAGAGCTCCATACTTCCAGAGCTCCATAGCTCCATAGCTCCATAGCACCAGAGCTCCATAGCTCCATAGCACCAGAGCTCCATAGCTCCATAGCACCAGAGCTCCATACTTCCATAGCTCCATAGCTCCATACCTCCAGAGCTCCATAGCTCCATAGCTCCATACCTCCAGAGCTCCATAGCTCCAGAGCTCCATAGCTCCATAGCACCAGAGCTCCATAGCTCCATAGCACCAGAGCTCCATACTTCCATAGCTCCAGGGCTCCATAGCTCCAGGGCTCCATAGCTCCATACCTCCAGAGCTCCATAGCTCCATACTTCCAGAGCTCCATAGCTCCATAGCACCAGAGCTCCATAGCTCCATAGCACCAGAGCTCCATAGCTCCATAGCACCAGAGCTCCATAGCTCCATAGCACCAGAGCTCCATAGCTCCATAGCTCCAGGGCTCCATAGCTCCATAGCTCCAGGGCTCCATAGCTCCATAGCTCCAGGGCTCCATAGCTCCATAGCTCCATACCTCCAGAGCTCCATACCTCCAGAGCTCCATACCTCCATAGCACCAGAGCTCCATAGCTCCAGGGCTCCAGAGCTCCATAGCTCCATACTTCCATAGCTCCATACTTCCATACCTCCATAGCTCCATAGCTCCATACTTCCATAGCACCAGAGCTCCATACTTCCATAGCACCAGAGCTCCATACCTCCAGAGCTCCATAGCTCCAGCCTGGGTGGCTGGTGGCTCCATAGCTCCATACTTCCATAGCTCTAAGTCAGAGAGTTGGCGAAAATTGCACTAAGTGCGAAAGCCCATTCATTTACAACGGCGTGTCCGCCAGGCGGCGACATTTCCCCGTTACCGGTGGCTGCGCGGCGGGTGAGTGACAGAGCTTATCCGAGCGGCTGGAACTCTGCGCCGGCGTGGTCGAGCGTGAGGCCTCGGCCCTTTGGCTGCCTGGTACCTAAAACACTTCCATTGATCCAGCCACGGAGGGTGCTGGCTGGTGGCTCCATACCTCCATAGCTCCATAGCACCAGAGCTCCATAGCTCCATAGCACCAGAGCTCCATGGCTTCAGAGCTCCATAGCACCATAGCTCCATACCTCCAGAGCTCCAGGGCTCCATAGCTCCATACCTCCAGAGCTCCATACCTCCAGAGCTCCATACCTCCAGAGCTCCATAGCACCAGAGCTCCATGGCTTCAGAGCTCCATAGCACCATAGCTCCATACCTCCAGAGCTCCAGGGCTCCATAGCTCCATACCTCCAGAGCTCCATACCTCCAGAGCTCCATACCTCCAGAGCTCCATAGCACCAGAGCTCCATGGCTTCAGAGCTCCATAGCACCATAGCTCCATACCTCCAGAGCTCCAGGGCTCCATAGCTCCATACCTCCAGAGCTCCATACCTCCAGAGCTCCATACCTCCAGAGCTCCAGATCTCCATAGCACCAGAGCAACATGGCTTCAGAGCTCCATAGCACCATAGCTCCATACCTCCAGAGCTCCAGGGCTCCATAGCTCCATACCTCCAGAGCTCCATACTTCCAGAGCTCCAGAGCTCCATAGCACCAGAGCTCCATGGCTTCAGAGCTCCATAGCACCATAGCTCCATACCTCCAGAGCTCCAGGGCTCCATAGCTCCATACCTCCAGAGCTCCATACCTCCAGAGCTCCATACCTCCAGAGCTCCATAGCTCCATAGCACCAGAGCTCCATAGCTCCATAGCACCAGAGCTCCATAGCACCAGAGCTCCATAGCACCAGAGCTCCATAGCTCCATAGCACCAGAGCTCCATAGCTCCATAGCACCAGAGCTCCATAGCTCCATAGCACCAGAGCTCCATACTTCCAGAGCTCCATAGCTCCATAGCTCCATAGCACCAGAGCTCCATAGCTCCATAGCACCAGAGCTCCATGGCTTCAGAGCTCCATAGCACCATAGCTCCATACCTCCAGAGCTCCAGGGCTCCATAGCTCCATACCTCCAGAGCTCCATACCTCCAGAGCTCCATACCTCCAGAGCTCCATAGCACCAGAGCTCCATAGCTCCATAGCACCAGAGCTCCATAGCACCAGAGCTCCATAGCACCAGAGCTCCATAGCTCCATAGCACCAGAGCTCCATAGCTCCATAGCACCAGAGCTCCATACTTCCAGAGCTCCATAGCTCCATAGCTCCATAGCACCAGAGCTCCATAGCTCCATAGCACCAGAGCTCCATAGCTCCATAGCACCAGAGCTCCATACTTCCATAGCTCCATAGCTCCATACCTCCAGAGCTCCATAGCTCCATAGCTCCATACCTCCAGAGCTCCATAGCTCCAGAGCTCCATAGCTCCATAGCTCCATAGCACCAGAGCTCCATAGCTCCATAGCACCAGAGCTCCATACTTCCATAGCTCCAGGGCTCCATAGCTCCAGGGCTCCATACCTCCAGAGCTCCATAGCTCCATACTTCCAGAGCTCCATAGCTCCATACTTCCATAGCTCCATACTTCCATACCTCCATAGCTCCATACTTCCATAGCACCAGAGCTCCATACTTCCATAGCACCAGAGCTCCATACCTCCAGAGCTCCAGAGCTCCAGCCTGGGTGGCTGGTGGCTCCATAGCTCCATACTTCCATAGCTCTAAGTCAGAGAGTTGGCGAAAATTGCACTAAGTGCGAAAGCCCATTCATTTACAACGGCGTGTCCACAAGGCGGCGACATTTCCCCGTTACCGGTGGCTGCGCGGCGGGTGAGTGACAGAGCTTATCCGAGCGGCTGGAACTCTGCGCCGGCGTGGTCGAGCGTGAGGCCTCGGCCCTTTGGCTGCCTGGTACCTAAAACACTTCCATTGATCCAGCCACGGAGGGTGCTGGCTGGTGGCTCCATACCTCCATAGCTCCATAGCACCAGAGCTCCATAGCTCCATAGCACCAGAGCTCCATGGCTTCAGAGCTCCATAGCACCATAGCTCCATACCTCCAGAGCTCCAGGGCTCCATAGCTCCATACCTCCAGAGCTCCATACCTCCAGAGCTCCATAGCACCAGAGCTCCATGGCTTCAGAGCTCCATAGCACCATAGCTCCATACCTCCAGAGCTCCAGGGCTCCATAGCTCCATACCTCCAGAGCTCCATACCTCCAGAGCTCCATACCTCCAGAGCTCTATAGCACCAGAGCTCCATGGCTTCAGAGCTCCATAGCACCATAGCTCCATACCTCCAGAGCTCCAGGGCTCCATAGCTCCATACCTCCAGAGCTCCATACCTCCAGAGCTCCATACCTCCAGAGCTCCAGAGCTCCATAGCACCAGAGCTCCATGGCTTCAGAGCTCCATAGCACCATAGCTCCATACCTCCAGAGCTCCAGGGCTCCATAGCTCCATACCTCCAGAGCTCCAGAGCTCCATAGCACCAGAGCTCCATGGCTTCAGAGCTCCATAGCACCATAGCTCCATACCTCCAGAGCTCCAGGGCTCCATAGCTCCATACCTCCAGAGCTCCATACCTCCAGAGCTCCAGAGCTCCATAGCACCAGAGCTCCATGGCTTCAGAGCTCCATAGCACCATAGCTCCATACCTCCAGAGCTCCAGGGCTCCAAAGCTCCATACCTCCAGAGCTCCATACCTCCAGAGCTCCATACCTCCAGAGCTCCATAGCTCCATAGCACCAGAGCTCCATAGCTCCATAGCACCAGAGCTCCATAGCACCAGAGCTCCATAGCACCAGAGCTCCATAGCTCCATAGCACCAGAGCTCCATAGCTCCATAGCACCAGAGCTCCATAGCTCCATAGCACCAGAGCTCCATACTTCCAGAGCTCCATAGCTCCATAGCTCCATAGCACCAGAGCTCCATAGCTCCATAGCACCAGAGCTCCATAGCTCCATAGCACCAGAGCTCCATACTTCCATAGCTCCATAGCTCCATACCTCCAGAGCTCCATAGCTCCATAGCTCCATACCTCCAGAGCTCCATAGCTCCAGAGCTCCATAGCTCCATAGCACCAGAGCTCCATAGCTCCATAGCACCAGAGCTCCATACTTCCATAGCTCCAGGGCTCCATAGCTCCAGGGCTCCATAGCTCCATACCTCCAGAGCTCCATAGCTCCATACTTCCAGAGCTCCATAGCTCCATAGCACCAGAGCTCCATAGCTCCATAGCACCAGAGCTCCATAGCTCCATAGCACCAGAGCTCCATAGCTCCATAGCACCAGAGCTCCATAGCTCCATAGCTCCAGGGCTCCATAGCTCCATAGCTCCAGGGCTCCATAGCTCCATAGCTCCAGGGCTCCATAGCTCCATAGCTCCATACCTCCAGAGCTCCATACCTCCAGAGCTCCATACCTCCATAGCACCAGAGCTCCATAGCTCCAGGGCTCCAGGGCTCCATAGCTCCATACCTCCAGAGCTCCATAGCTCCATACTTCCAGAGCTCCATAGCTCCATAGCTCCATACTTCCATAGCTCCATAGCTCCATACTTCCATAGCACCTGAGCTCCATACCTCCAGAGCTCCATAGCTCCAGCCTGGGTGGCTGGTGGCTCCATAGCTCCATACTTCCATAGCTCTAAGTCAGAGAGTTGGCGAAAATTGCACTAAGTGCGAAAGCCCATTCATTTACAACGGCGTGTCCGCCAGGCGGCGACATTTCCCTGTTACCGGTGGCTGCGCGGCGGGTGAGTGACAGAGCTTATCCGAGCGGCTGGAACTCTGCGCCGGCGTGGTCGAGCGTGAGGCCTCGGCCCTTTGGCTGCCTGGTACCTAAAACACTTCCATTGATCCAGCCACGGAGGGTGCTGGCTGGTGGCTCCATACCTCCATAGCTCCATAGCACCAGAGCTCCATAGCTCCATAGCACCAGAGCTCCATGGCTTCAGAGCTCCATAGCACCATAGCTCCATACCTCCAGAGCTCCAGGGCTCCATAGCTCCATACCTCCAGAGCTCCATACCTCCAGAGCTCCATACCTCCAGAGCTCCATAGCACCATAGCTCCATGGCTTCAGAGCTCCATAGCACCATAGCTCCATACCTCCAGAGCTCCAGGGCTCCATAGCTCCATACCTCCAGAGCTCCATACCTCCAAAGCTCCATACCTCCAGAGCTCCATAGCACCAGAGCTCCATGGCTTCAGAGCTCCATGGCTTCAGAGCTCCATAGCACCATAGCTCCATACCTCCAGAGCTCCAGGGCTCCATAGCTCCATACCTCCAGAGCTCCATACCTCCAGAGCTCCATACCTCCAGAGCTCCAGAGCTCCATAGCACCAGAGCTCCATGGCTTCAGAGCTCCATAGCTCCATACCTCCAGAGCTCCAGGGCTCCATAGCTCCATACCTCCAGAGCTCCATACCTCCAGAGCTCCAGAGCTCCATAGCACCAGAGCTCCATGGCTTCAGAGCTCCATAGCACCATAGCTCCATACCTCCAGAGCTCCAGGGCTCCATAGCTCCATACCTCCAGAGCTCCATACCTCCAGAGCTCCATACCTCCAGAGCTCCATAGCTCCATAGCACCAGAGCTCCATAGCTCCATAGCACCAGAGCTCCATAGCACCAGAGCTCCATAGCACCAGAGCTCCATAGCTCCATAGCACCAGAGCTCCATAGCTCCATAGCACCAGAGCTCCATACTTCCAGAGCTCCATAGCTCCATAGCTCCATAGCACCAGAGCTCCATAGCTCCATAGCACCAGAGCTCCATAGCTCCATAGCACCAGAGCTCCATACTTCCATAGCTCCATAGCTCCATACCTCCAGAGCTCCATAGCTCCATAGCTCCATACCTCCAGAGCTCCATAGCTCCAGAGCTCCATAGCTCCATAGCTCCATAGCACCAGAGCTCCATAGCTCCATAGCACCAGAGCTCCATACTTCCATAGCTCCAGGGCTCCATAGCTCCATAGCTCCATACTTCCAGAGCTCCATAGCTCCATACTTCCATAGCTCCATACTTCCATACCTCCATAGCTCCATACTTCCATAGCACCAGAGCTCCATACTTCCATAGCACCAGAGCTCCATACCTCCAGAGCTCCAGAGCTCCAGCCTGGGTGGCTGGTGGCTCCATAGCTCCATACTTCCATAGCTCTAAGTCAGAGAGTTGGCGAAAATTGCACTAAGTGCGAAAGCCCATTCATTTACAACGGCGTGTCCACAAGGCGGCGACATTTCCCCGTTACCGGTGGCTGCGCGGCGGGTGAGTGACAGAGCTTATCCGAGCGGCTGGAACTCTGCGCCGGCGTGGTCGAGCGTGAGGCCTCGGCCCTTTGGCTGCCTGGTACCTAAAACACTTCCATTGATCCAGCCACGGAGGGTGCTGGCTGGTTCTCCATACCTCCATAGCTCCATAGCACCAGAGCTCCATAGCTCCATAGCACCAGAGCTCCATGGCTTCAGAGCTCCATAGCACCATAGCTCCATACCTCCAGAGCTCCAGGGCTCCAAAGCTCCATACCTCCAGAGCTCCATACCTCCAGAGCTCCATACCTCCAGAGCTCCATAGCTCCATAGCACCAGAGCTCCATAGCTCCATAGCACCAGAGCTCCATAGCACCATAGCTCCATAGCACCAGAGCTCCATAGCTCCATAGCACCAGAGCTCCATAGCTCCATAGCACCAGAGCTCCATAGCTCCATAGCACCAGAGCTCCATACTTCCAGAGCTCCATAGCTCCATAGCTCCATAGCACCAGAGCTCCATAGCTCCATAGCACCAGAGCTCCATAGCTCCATAGCACCAGAGCTCCATACTTCCATAGCTCCATAGCTCCATACCTCCAGAGCTCCATAGCTCCATACCTCCAGAGCTCCATAGCTCCAGAGCTCCATAGCTCCATAGCACCAGAGCTCCATAGCTCCATAGCACCAGAGCTCCATACTTCCATAGCTCCAGGGCTCCATAGCTCCAGGGCTCCATAGCTCCATACCTCCAGAGCTCCATAGCTCCATACCTCCATAGCTCCATAGCTCCATACTTCCAGAGCTCCATAGCTCCAGAGCTCCATAGCACCATAGCTCCATGGCTTCAGAGCTCCATAGCACCATAGCTCCATACCTCCAGAGCTCCAGGGCTCCATAGCTCCATACCTCCAGAGCTCCATACCTCCATACTTCCAGAGCTCCATAGCTCCATAGCTCCATACTTCCATAGCTCCATAGCTCCATACTTCCATAGCACCTGAGCTCCATACCTCCAGAGCTCCATAGCTCCAGCCTGGGTGGCTGGTGGCTCCATAGCTCCATACTTCCATAGCTCTAAGTCAGAGAGTTGGCGAAAATTGCACTAAGTGCGAAAGCCCATTCATTTACAACGGCGTGTCCGCCAGGCGGCGACATTTCCCTGTTACCGGTGGCTGCGCGGCGGGTGAGTGACAGAGCTTATCCGAGCGGCTGGAACTCTGCGCCGGCGTGGTCGAGCGTGAGGCCTCGGCCCTTTGGCTGCCTGGTACCTAAAACACTTCCATTGATCCAGCCACGGAGGGTGCTGGCTGGTGGCTCCATACCTCCATAGCTCCATAGCACCAGAGCTCCATAGCTCCATAGCACCAGAGCTCCATGGCTTCAGAGCTCCATAGCACCATAGCTCCATACCTCCAGAGCTCCAGGGCTCCATAGCTCCATACCTCCAGAGCTCCATACCTCCAGAGCTCCATACCTCCAGAGCTCCATAGCACCATAGCTCCATGGCTTCAGAGCTCCATAGCACCATAGCTCCATACCTCCAGAGCTCCAGGGCTCCATAGCTCCATACCTCCAGAGCTCCATACCTCCAAAGCTCCATACCTCCAGAGCTCCATAGCACCAGAGCTCCATGGCTTCAGAGCTCCATAGCACCATAGCTCCATACCTCCAGAGCTCCAGGGCTCCATAGCTCCATACCTCCAGAGCTCCATACCGCCAGAGCTCCATACCTCCAGAGCTCCAGAGCTCCATAGCACCAGAGCTCCATGGCTTCAGAGCTCCATAGCACCATAGCTCCATACCTCCAGAGCTCCAGGGCTCCATAGCTCCATACCTCCAGAGCTCCATACCTCCAGAGCTCCAGAGCTCCATAGCACCAGAGCTCCATGGCTTCAGAGCTCCATAGCACCATAGCTCCATACCTCCAGAGCTCCAGGGCTCCATAGCTCCATACCTCCAGAGCTCCATACCTCCAGAGCTCCATACCTCCAGAGCTCCATAGCACCAGAGCTCCATACTTCCATAGCACCAGAGCTCCATACCTCCAGAGCTCCAGAGCTCCAGCCTGGGTGGCTGGTGGCTCCATAGCTCCATACTTCCATAGCTCTAAGTCAGAGAGTTGGCGAAAATTGCACTAAGTGCGAAAGCCCATTCATTTACAACGGCGTGTCCACAAGGCGGCGACATTTCCCCGTTACCGGTGGCTGCGCGGCGGGTGAGTGACAGAGCTTATCCGAGCGGCTGGAACTCTGCGCCGGCGTGGTCGAGCGTGAGGCCTCGGCCCTTTGGCTGCCTGGTACCTAAAACACTTCCATTGATCCAGCCACGGAGGGTGCTGGCTGGTGGCTCCATACCTCCATAGCTCCATAGCACCAGAGCTCCATAGCTCCATAGCACCAGAGCTCCATGGCTTCAGAGCTCCATAGCACCATAGCTCCATACCTCCAGAGCTCCAGGGCTCCAAAGCTCCATACCTCCAGAGCTCCATACCTCCAGAGCTCCATACCTCCAGAGCTCCATAGCTCCATAGCACCAGAGCTCCATAGCTCCATAGCACCAGAGCTCCATAGCACCATAGCTCCATAGCACCAGAGCTCCATAGCTCCATAGCACCAGAGCTCCATAGCTCCATAGCACCAGAGCTCCATAGCTCCATAGCACCAGAGCTCCATACTTCCAGAGCTCCATAGCTCCATAGCTCCATAGCACCAGAGCTCCATAGCTCCATAGCACCAGAGCTCCATAGCTCCATAGCACCAGAGCTCCATACTTCCATAGCTCCATAGCTCCATACCTCCAGAGCTCCATAGCTCCATACCTCCAGAGCTCCATAGCTCCAGAGCTCCATAGCTCCATAGCACCAGAGCTCCATAGCTCCATAGCACCAGAGCTCCATACTTCCATAGCTCCAGGGCTCCATAGCTCCAGGGCTCCATAGCTCCATACCTCCAGAGCTCCATAGCTCCATACCTCCATAGCTCCATAGCTCCATACTTCCAGAGCTCCATAGCTCCAGAGCTCCATAGCACCATAGCTCCATGGCTTCAGAGCTCCATAGCACCATAGCTCCATACCTCCAGAGCTCCAGGGCTCCATAGCTCCATACCTCCAGAGCTCCATAGCTCCATACTTCCAGAGCTCCATAGCTCCATAGCTCCATACTTCCATAGCTCCATAGCTCCATACTTCCATAGCACCTGAGCTCCATACCTCCAGAGCTCCATAGCTCCAGCCTGGGTGGCTGGTGGCTCCATAGCTCCATACTTCCATAGCTCTAAGTCAGAGAGTTGGCGAAAATTGCACTAAGTGCGAAAGCCCATTCATTTACAACGGCGTGTCCGCCAGGCGGCGACATTTCCCTGTTACCGGTGGCTGCGCGGCGGGTGAGTGACAGAGCTTATCCGAGCGGCTGGAACTCTGCGCCGGCGTGGTCGAGCGTGAGGCCTCGGCCCTTTGGCTGCCTGGTACCTAAAACACTTCCATTGATCCAGCCACGGAGGGTGCTGGCTGGTGGCTCCATACCTCCATAGCTCCATAGCACCAGAGCTCCATAGCTCCATAGCACCAGAGCTCCATGGCTTCAGAGCTCCATAGCACCATAGCTCCATACCTCCAGAGCTCCAGGGCTCCATAGCTCCATACCTCCAGAGCTCCATACCTCCAGAGCTCCATACCTCCAGAGCTCCATAGCACCATAGCTCCATGGCTTCAGAGCTCCATAGCACCATAGCTCCATACCTCCAGAGCTCCAGGGCTCCATAGCTCCATACCTCCAGAGCTCCATACCTCCAAAGCTCCATACCTCCAGAGCTCCATAGCACCAGAGCTCCATGGCTTCAGAGCTCCATAGCACCATAGCTCCATACCTCCAGAGCTCCAGGGCTCCATAGCTCCATACCTCCAGAGCTCCATACCGCCAGAGCTCCATACCTCCAGAGCTCCAGAGCTCCATAGCACCAGAGCTCCATGGCTTCAGAGCTCCATAGCACCATAGCTCCATACCTCCAGAGCTCCAGGGCTCCATAGCTCCATACCTCCAGAGCTCCATACCTCCAGAGCTCCAGAGCTCCATAGCACCAGAGCTCCATGGCTTCAGAGCTCCATAGCACCATAGCTCCATACCTCCAGAGCTCCAGGGCTCCATAGCTCCATACCTCCAGAGCTCCATACCTCCAGAGCTCCATAGCACCAGAGCTCCATGGCTTCAGAGCTCCATAGCACCATAGCTCCATACCTCCAGAGCTCCAGGGCTCCATAGCTCCATACCTCCAGAGCTCCATACCTCCAGAGCTCCATACCTCCAGAGCTCCATAGCACCAGAGCTCCATGGCTTCAGAGCTCCATAGCACCATAGCTCCATACCTCCAGAGCTCCAGGGCTCCATAGCTCCATACCTCCAGAGCTCCATACCTCCAGAGCTCCATACCTCCAGAGCTCCAGAGCTCCATAGCACCAGAGCTCCATGGCTTCAGAGCTCCATAGCTCCATACCTCCAGAGCTCCAGGGCTCCATAGCTCCATACCTCCAGAGCTCCATACCTCCAGAGCTCCAGAGCTCCATAGCACCAGAGCTCCATGGCTTCAGAGCTCCATAGCACCATAGCTCCATACCTCCAGAGCTCCAGGGCTCCATAGCTCCATACCTCCAGAGCTCCATACCTCCAGAGCTCCATACCTCCAGAGCTCCATAGCTCCATAGCACCAGAGCTCCATAGCTCCATAGCACCAGAGCTCCATAGCACCAGAGCTCCATAGCACCAGAGCTCCATAGCTCCATAGCACCAGAGCTCCATAGCTCCATAGCACCAGAGCTCCATACTTCCAGAGCTCCATAGCTCCATAGCTCCATAGCACCAGAGCTCCATAGCTCCATAGCACCAGAGCTCCATAGCTCCATAGCACCAGAGCTCCATACTTCCATAGCTCCATAGCTCCATACCTCCAGAGCTCCATAGCTCCATAGCTCCATACCTCCAGAGCTCCATAGCTCCAGAGCTCCATAGCTCCATAGCTCCATAGCACCAGAGCTCCATAGCTCCATAGCACCAGAGCTCCATACTTCCATAGCTCCAGGGCTCCATAGCTCCAGGGCTCCATACCTCCAGAGCTCCATAGCTCCATACTTCCAGAGCTCCATAGCTCCATACTTCCATAGCTCCATACTTCCATACCTCCATAGCTCCATACTTCCATAGCACCAGAGCTCCATACTTCCATAGCACCAGAGCTCCATACCTCCAGAGCTCCAGAGCTCCAGCCTGGGTGGCTGGTGGCTCCATAGCTCCATACTTCCATAGCTCTAAGTCAGAGAGTTGGCGAAAATTGCACTAAGTGCGAAAGCCCATTCATTTACAACGGCGTGTCCACAAGGCGGCGACATTTCCCCGTTACCGGTGGCTGCGCGGCGGGTGAGTGACAGAGCTTATCCGAGCGGCTGGAACTCTGCGCCGGCGTGGTCGAGCGTGAGGCCTCGGCCCTTTGGCTGCCTGGTACCTAAAACACTTCCATTGATCCAGCCACGGAGGGTGCTGGCTGGTTCTCCATACCTCCATAGCTCCATAGCACCAGAGCTCCATAGCTCCATAGCACCAGAGCTCCATGGCTTCAGAGCTCCATAGCACCATAGCTCCATACCTCCAGAGCTCCAGGGCTCCAAAGCTCCATACCTCCAGAGCTCCATACCTCCAGAGCTCCATACCTCCAGAGCTCCATAGCTCCATAGCACCAGAGCTCCATAGCTCCATAGCACCAGAGCTCCATAGCACCATAGCTCCATAGCACCAGAGCTCCATAGCTCCATAGCACCAGAGCTCCATAGCTCCATAGCACCAGAGCTCCATAGCTCCATAGCACCAGAGCTCCATACTTCCAGAGCTCCATAGCTCCATAGCTCCATAGCACCAGAGCTCCATAGCTCCATAGCACCAGAGCTCCATAGCTCCATAGCACCAGAGCTCCATACTTCCATAGCTCCATAGCTCCATACCTCCAGAGCTCCATAGCACCAGAGCTCCATAGCTCCATAGCACCAGAGCTCCATAGCTCCATAGCACCAGAGCTCCATAGCTCCATAGCACCAGAGCTCCATAGCTCCATAGCTCCAGGGCTCCATAGCTCCATAGCTCCAGGGCTCCATAGCTCCATAGCTCCAGGGCTCCATAGCTCCAGGGCTCCAGGGCTCCATAGCTCCATACCTCCAGAGCTCCATAGCTCCATACTTCCAGAGCTCCATAGCTCCATAGCTCCATACTTCCATAGCTCCATAGCTCCATACTTCCATAGCACCAGAGCTCCATACCTCCAGAGCTCCATAGCTCCAGCCTGGGTGGCTGGTGGCTCCATAGCTCCATACTTCCATAGCTCCAGTCAGAGAGTTGGCGAAAATTGCACTAAGTGCGAAAGCCCATTCATTTACAACGGCGTGTCCACAAGGCGGCGACATTTCCCCGTTACCGGTGGCTGCGCGGCGGGTGAGTGACAGAGCTTATCCGAGCGGCTGGAACTCTGCGCCGGCGTGGTCGAGCGTGAGGCCTCGGCCCTTTGGCTGCCTGGTACCTAAAACACTTCCATTGATCCAGCCACGGAGGGTGCTGGCTGGTGGCTCCATACCTCCATAGCTCCATAGCACCAGAGCTCCATAGCTCCATAGCACCAGAGCTCCATGGCTTCAGAGCTCCATAGCACCATAGCTCCATACCTCCAGAGCTCCAGGGCTCCATAGCTCCATACCTCCAGAGCTCCATACCTCCAGAGCTCCATACCTCCAGAGCTCCATAGCACCAGAGCTCCATGGCTTCAGAGCTCCATAGCACCATAGCTCCATACCTCCAGAGCTCCAGGGCTCCATAGCTCCATACCTCCAGAGCTCCATACCTCCAGAGCTCCATACCTCCAGAGCTCCATAGCACCAGAGCTCCATGGCTTCAGAGCTCCATAGCACCATAGCTCCATACCTCCAGAGCTCCAGGGCTCCATAGCTCCATACCTCCAGAGCTCCATACCTCCAGAGCTCCATACCTCCAGAGCTCCAGAGCTCCATAGCACCAGAGCTCCATGGCTTCAGAGCTCCATAGCACCATAGCTCCATACCTCCAGAGCTCCAGGGCTCCATAGCTCCATACCTCCAGAGCTCCATACCTCCAGAGCTCCAGAGCTCCATAGCACCAGAGCTCCATGGCTTCAGAGCTCCATAGCACCATAGCTCCATACCTCCAGAGCTCCAGGGCTCCATAGCTCCATACCTCCAGAGCTCCATACCTCCAGAGCTCCATACCTCCAGAGCTCCATAGCTCCATAGCACCAGAGCTCCATAGCTCCATAGCACCAGAGCTCCATAGCACCAGAGCTCCATAGCACCAGAGCTCCATAGCTCCATAGCACCAGAGCTCCATAGCTCCATAGCACCAGAGCTCCATAGGTCCATAGCACCAGAGCTCCATACTTCCAGAGCTCCATAGCTCCATAGCTCCATAGCACCAGAGCTCCATAGCTCCATAGCACCAGAGCTCCATGGCTTCAGAGCTCCATAGCACCATAGCTCCATACCTCCAGAGCTCCAGGGCTCCATAGCTCCATACCTCCAGAGCTCCATACCTCCAGAGCTCCATACCTCCAGAGCTCCATAGCACCAGAGCTCCATAGCTCCATAGCACCAGAGCTCCATAGCACCAGAGCTCCATAGCACCAGAGCTCCATAGCTCCATAGCACCAGAGCTCCATAGCTCCATAGCACCAGAGCTCCATACTTCCAGAGCTCCATAGCTCCATAGCTCCATAGCACCAGAGCTCCATAGCTCCATAGCACCAGAGCTCCATAGCTCCATAGCACCAGAGCTCCATACTTCCATAGCTCCATAGCTCCATACCTCCAGAGCTCCATAGCTCCATAGCTCCATACCTCCAGAGCTCCATAGCTCCAGAGCTCCATAGCTCCATAGCTCCATAGCACCAGAGCTCCATAGCTCCATAGCACCAGAGCTCCATACTTCCATAGCTCCAGGGCTCCATAGCTCCAGGGCTCCATACCTCCAGAGCTCCATAGCTCCATACTTCCAGAGCTCCATAGCTCCATACTTCCATAGCTCCATACTTCCATACCTCCATAGCTCCATACTTCCATAGCACCAGAGCTCCATACTTCCATAGCACCAGAGCTCCATACCTCCAGAGCTCCAGAGCTCCAGCCTGGGTGGCTGGTGGCTCCATAGCTCCATACTTCCATAGCTCTAAGTCAGAGAGTTGGCGAAAATTGCACTAAGTGCGAAAGCCCATTCATTTACAACGGCGTGTCCACAAGGCGGCGACATTTCCCCGTTACCGGTGGCTGCGCGGCGGGTGAGTGACAGAGCTTATCCGAGCGGCTGGAACTCTGCGCCGGCGTGGTCGAGCGTGAGGCCTCGGCCCTTTGGCTGCCTGGTACCTAAAACACTTCCATTGATCCAGCCACGGAGGGTGCTGGCTGGTGGCTCCATACCTCCATAGCTCCATAGCACCAGAGCTCCATAGCTCCATAGCACCAGAGCTCCATGGCTTCAGAGCTCCATAGCACCATAGCTCCATACCTCCAGAGCTCCAGGGCTCCATAGCTCCATACCTCCAGAGCTCCATACCTCCAGAGCTCCATACCTCCAGAGCTCCATAGCACCAGAGCTCCATGGCTTCAGAGCTCCATAGCACCATAGCTCCATACCTCCAGAGCTCCAGGGCTCCATAGCTCCATACCTCCAGAGCTCCATACCTCCAGAGCTCCATACCTCCAGAGCTCCAGAGCTCCATAGCACCAGAGCTCCATGGCTTCAGAGCTCCATAGCACCATAGCTCCATACCTCCAGAGCTCCAGGGCTCCATAGCTCCATACCTCCAGAGCTCCATACCTCCAGAGCTCCAGAGCTCCATAGCACCAGAGCTCCATGGCTTCAGAGCTCCATAGCACCATAGCTCCATACCTCCAGAGCTCCAGGGCTCCATAGCTCCATACCTCCATAGCTCCATAGCACCAGAGCTCCATAGCTCCATAGCACCAGAGCTCCATGGCTTCAGAGCTCCATAGCACCATAGCTCCATACCTCCAGAGCTCCAGGGCTCCAAAGCTCCATACCTCCAGAGCTCCATACCTCCAGAGCTCCATACCTCCAGAGCTCCATAGCTCCATAGCACCAGAGCTCCATAGCTCCATAGCACCAGAGCTCCATAGCACCATAGCTCCATAGCACCAGAGCTCCATAGCTCCATAGCACCAGAGCTCCATAGCTCCATAGCACCAGAGCTCCATAGCTCCATAGCACCAGAGCTCCATACTTCCAGAGCTCCATAGCTCCATAGCTCCATAGCACCAGAGCTCCATAGCTCCATAGCACCAGAGCTCCATAGCTCCATAGCACCAGAGCTCCATACTTCCATAGCTCCATAGCTCCATACCTCCAGAGCTCCATAGCTCCATACCTCCAGAGCTCCATAGCTCCAGAGCTCCATAGCTCCATAGCACCAGAGCTCCATAGCTCCATAGCACCAGAGCTCCATACTTCCATAGCTCCAGGGCTCCATAGCTCCAGGGCTCCATAGCTCCATACCTCCAGAGCTCCATAGCTCCATACCTCCAGAGCTCCATAGCTCCATACTTCCAGAGCTCCATAGCTCCATAGCACCAGAGCTCCATAGCTCCATAGCACCAGAGCTCCATAGCTCCATAGCACCAGAGCTCCATAGCTCCATAGCACCAGAGCTCCATAGCTCCATAGCTCCAGGGCTCCATAGCTCCATAGCTCCAGGGCTCCATAGCTCCAGGGCTCCAGGGCTCCATAGCTCCATACCTCCAGAGCTCCATAGCTCCATACTTCCAGAGCTCCATAGCTCCATAGCTCCATACTTCCATAGCTCCATAGCTCCATACTTCCATAGCACCAGAGCTCCATACCTCCAGAGCTCCATAGCTCCAGCCTGGGTGGCTGGTGGCTCCATAGCTCCATACTTCCATAGCTCCAGTCAGAGAGTTGGCGAAAATTGCACTAAGTGCGAAAGCCCATTCATTTACAACGGCGTGTCCACAAGGCGGCGACATTTCCCCGTTACCGGTGGCTGCGCGGCGGGTGAGTGACAGAGCTTATCCGAGCGGCTGGAACTCTGCGCCGGCGTGGTCGAGCGTGAGGCCTCGGCCCTTTGGCTGCCTGGTACCTAAAACACTTCCATTGATCCAGCCACGGAGGGTGCTGGCTGGTGGCTCCATACCTCCATAGCTCCATAGCACCAGAGTTCCATAGCTCCATAGCACCAGAGCTCCATGGCTTCAGAGCTCCATAGCACCATAGCTCCATACCTCCAGAGCTCCAGGGCTCCATAGCTCCATACCTCCAGAGCTCCATACCTCCAGAGCTCCATACCTCCAGAGCTCCATAGCACCAGAGCTCCATGGCTTCAGAGCTCCATAGCACCATAGCTCCATACCTCCAGAGCTCCAGGGCTCCATAGCTCCATACCTCCAGAGCTCCATACCTCCAGAGCTCCATACCTCCAGAGCTTCATAGCACCAGAGCTCCATGGCTTCAGAGCTCCATAGCACCATAGCTTCATACCTCCAGAGCTCCAGGGCTCCATAGCTCCATACCTCC
This sequence comes from Syngnathus leptorhynchus, assembly GCF_054491065.1. NCBI lineage: Eukaryota > Metazoa > Chordata > Actinopteri > Syngnathiformes > Syngnathidae > Syngnathus > Syngnathus leptorhynchus. The sequence continues at coordinate 180,302 of NW_028232032.1, forward strand.
AGAGCTCCATACCTCCAGAGCTCCATACCTCCAGAGCTCCAGAGCTCCATAGCACCAGAGCTCCATGGCTTCAGAGCTCCATAGCACCATAGCTCCATACCTCCAGAGCTCCAGGGCTCCATAGCTCCATACCTCCAGAGCTCCATACCTCCAGAGCTCCAGAGCTCCATAGCACCAGAGCTCCATGGCTTCAGAGCTCCATAGCACCATAGCTCCATACCTCCAGAGCTCCAGGGCTCCATAGCTCCATACCTCCAGAGCTCCATACCTCCAGAGCTCCATACCTCCAGAGCTCCATAGCTCCATAGCACCAGAGCTCCATAGCTCCATAGCACCAGAGCTCCATAGCACCAGAGCTCCATAGCACCAGAGCTCCATAGCTCCATAGCACCAGAGCTCCATAGCTCCATAGCACCAGAGCTCCATAGCTCCATAGCACCAGAGCTCCATACTTCCAGAGCTCCATAGCTCCATAGCTCCATAGCACCAGAGCTCCATAGCTCCATAGCACCAGAGCTCCATGGCTTCAGAGCTCCATAGCACCATAGCTCCATACCTCCAGAGCTCCAGGGCTCCATAGCTCCATACCTCCAGAGCTCCATACCTCCAGAGCTCCATACCTCCAGAGCTCCATAGCACCAGAGCTCCATAGCTCCATAGCACCAGAGCTCCATAGCACCAGAGCTCCATAGCACCAGAGCTCCATAGCTCCATAGCACCAGAGCTCCATAGCTCCATAGCACCAGAGCTCCATACTTCCAGAGCTCCATAGCTCCATAGCTCCATAGCACCAGAGCTCCATAGCTCCATAGCACCAGAGCTCCATAGCTCCATAGCACCAGAGCTCCATACTTCCATAGCTCCATAGCTCCATACCTCCAGAGCTCCATAGCTCCATAGCTCCATACCTCCAGAGCTCCATAGCTCCAGAGCTCCATAGCTCCATAGCTCCATAGCACCAGAGCTCCATAGCTCCATAGCACCAGAGCTCCATACTTCCATAGCTCCAGGGCTCCATAGCTCCAGGGCTCCATACCTCCAGAGCTCCATAGCTCCATACTTCCAGAGCTCCATAGCTCCATACTTCCATAGCTCCATACTTCCATACCTCCATAGCTCCATACTTCCATAGCACCAGAGCTCCATACTTCCATAGCACCAGAGCTCCATACCTCCAGAGCTCCAGAGCTCCAGCCTGGGTGGCTGGTGGCTCCATAGCTCCATACTTCCATAGCTCTAAGTCAGAGAGTTTGGAGAGAGAGCCCTTTGGCTGCCTGGTACCTAAAACACTTCCATTGATCCAGCCACGGAGGGTGCTGGCTGGTGGCTCCATACCTCCATAGCTCCATAGCACCAGAGCTCCATAGCTCCATAGCACCAGAGCTCCATGGCTTCAGAGCTCCATAGCACCATAGCTCCATACCTCCAGAGCTCCAGGGCTCCATAGCTCCATACCTCCAGAGCTCCATACCTCCAGAGCTCCATACCTCCAGAGCTCCATAGCACCATAGCTCCATGGCTTCAGAGCTCCATAGCACCATAGCTCCATACCTCCAGAGCTCCAGGGCTCCATAGCTCCATACCTCCAGAGCTCCATACCTCCAAAGCTCCATACCTCCAGAGCTCCATAGCACCAGAGCTCCATGGCTTCAGAGCTCCATAGCACCATAGCTCCATACCTCCAGAGCTCCAGGGCTCCATAGCTCCATACCTCCAGAGCTCCATACCGCCAGAGCTCCATACCTCCAGAGCTCCAGAGCTCCATAGCACCAGAGCTCCATGGCTTCAGAGCTCCATAGCACCATAGCTCCATACCTCCAGAGCTCCAGGGCTCCATAGCTCCATACCTCCAGAGCTCCATACCTCCAGAGCTCCAGAGCTCCATAGCACCAGAGCTCCATGGCTTCAGAGCTCCATAGCACCATAGCTCCATACCTCCAGAGCTCCAGGGCTCCATAGCTCCATACCTCCAGAGCTCCATACCTCCAGAGCTCCATAGCACCAGAGCTCCATGGCTTCAGAGCTCCATAGCACCATAGCTCCATACCTCCAGAGCTCCAGGGCTCCATAGCTCCATACCTCCAGAGCTCCATACCTCCAGAGCTCCATACCTCCAGAGCTCCATAGCACCAGAGCTCCATGGCTTCAGAGCTCCATAGCACCATAGCTCCATACCTCCAGAGCTCCAGGGCTCCATAGCTCCATACCTCCAGAGCTCCATACCTCCAGAGCTCCATACCTCCAGAGCTCCAGAGCTCCATAGCACCAGAGCTCCATGGCTTCAGAGCTCCATAGCTCCATACCTCCAGAGCTCCAGGGCTCCATAGCTCCATACCTCCAGAGCTCCATACCTCCAGAGCTCCAGAGCTCCATAGCACCAGAGCTCCATGGCTTCAGAGCTCCATAGCACCATAGCTCCATACCTCCAGAGCTCCAGGGCTCCATAGCTCCATACCTCCAGAGCTCCATACCTCCAGAGCTCCATACCTCCAGAGCTCCATAGCTCCATAGCACCAGAGCTCCATAGCTCCATAGCACCAGAGCTCCATAGCACCAGAGCTCCATAGCACCAGAGCTCCATAGCTCCATAGCACCAGAGCTCCATAGCTCCATAGCACCAGAGCTCCATACTTCCAGAGCTCCATAGCTCCATAGCTCCATAGCACCAGAGCTCCATAGCTCCATAGCACCAGAGCTCCATAGCTCCATAGCACCAGAGCTCCATACTTCCATAGCTCCATAGCTCCATACCTCCAGAGCTCCATAGCTCCATAGCTCCATACCTCCAGAGCTCCATAGCTCCAGAGCTCCATAGCTCCATAGCTCCATAGCACCAGAGCTCCATAGCTCCATAGCACCAGAGCTCCATACTTCCATAGCTCCAGGGCTCCATAGCTCCAGGGCTCCATACCTCCAGAGCTCCATAGCTCCATACTTCCAGAGCTCCATAGCTCCATACTTCCATAGCTCCATACTTCCATACCTCCATAGCTCCATACTTCCATAGCACCAGAGCTCCATACTTCCATAGCACCAGAGCTCCATACCTCCAGAGCTCCAGAGCTCCAGCCTGGGTGGCTGGTGGCTCCATAGCTCCATACTTCCATAGCTCTAAGTCAGAGAGTTGGCGAAAATTGCACTAAGTGCGAAAGCCCATTCATTTACAACGGCGTGTCCACAAGGCGGCGACATTTCCCCGTTACCGGTGGCTGCGCGGCGGGTGAGTGACAGAGCTTATCCGAGCGGCTGGAACTCTGCGCCGGCGTGGTCGAGCGTGAGGCCTCGGCCCTTTGGCTGCCTGGTACCTAAAACACTTCCATTGATCCAGCCACGGAGGGTGCTGGCTGGTGGCTCCATACCTCCATAGCTCCATAGCACCAGAGCTCCATAGCTCCATAGCACCAGAGCTCCATGGCTTCAGAGCTCCATAGCACCATAGCTCCATACCTCCAGAGCTCCAGGGCTCCAAAGCTCCATACCTCCAGAGCTCCATACCTCCAGAGCTCCATACCTCCAGAGCTCCATAGCTCCATAGCACCAGAGCTCCATAGCTCCATAGCACCAGAGCTCCATAGCACCATAGCTCCATAGCACCAGAGCTCCATAGCTCCATAGCACCAGAGCTCCATAGCTCCATAGCACCAGAGCTCCATAGCTCCATAGCACCAGAGCTCCATACTTCCAGAGCTCCATAGCTCCATAGCTCCATAGCACCAGAGCTCCATAGCTCCATAGCACCAGAGCTCCATAGCTCCATAGCACCAGAGCTCCATACTTCCATAGCTCCATAGCTCCATACCTCCAGAGCTCCATAGCACCAGAGCTCCATAGCTCCATAGCACCAGAGCTCCATAGCTCCATAGCACCAGAGCTCCATAGCTCCATAGCACCAGAGCTCCATAGCTCCATAGCTCCAGGGCTCCATAGCTCCATAGCTCCAGGGCTCCATAGCTCCATAGCTCCAGGGCTCCATAGCTCCAGGGCTCCAGGGCTCCATAGCTCCATACCTCCAGAGCTCCATAGCTCCATACTTCCAGAGCTCCATAGCTCCATAGCTCCATACTTCCATAGCTCCATAGCTCCATACTTCCATAGCACCAGAGCTCCATACCTCCAGAGCTCCATAGCTCCAGCCTGGGTGGCTGGTGGCTCCATAGCTCCATACTTCCATAGCTCCAGTCAGAGAGTTGGCGAAAATTGCACTAAGTGCGAAAGCCCATTCATTTACAACGGCGTGTCCACAAGGCGGCGACATTTCCCCGTTACCGGTGGCTGCGCGGCGGGTGAGTGACAGAGCTTATCCGAGCGGCTGGAACTCTGCGCCGGCGTGGTCGAGCGTGAGGCCTCGGCCCTTTGGCTGCCTGGTACCTAAAACACTTCCATTGATCCAGCCACGGAGGGTGCTGGCTGGTGGCTCCATACCTCCATAGCTCCATAGCACCAGAGCTCCATAGCTCCATAGCACCAGAGCTCCATGGCTTCAGAGCTCCATAGCACCATAGCTCCATACCTCCAGAGCTCCAGGGCTCCATAGCTCCATACCTCCAGAGCTCCATACCTCCAGAGCTCCATACCTCCAGAGCTCCATAGCACCAGAGCTCCATGGCTTCAGAGCTCCATAGCACCATAGCTCCATACCTCCAGAGCTCCAGGGCTCCATAGCTCCATACCTCCAGAGCTCCATACCTCCAGAGCTCCATACCTCCAGAGCTCCATAGCACCAGAGCTCCATGGCTTCAGAGCTCCATAGCACCATAGCTCCATACCTCCAGAGCTCCAGGGCTCCATAGCTCCATACCTCCAGAGCTCCATACCTCCAGAGCTCCATACCTCCAGAGCTCCAGAGCTCCATAGCACCAGAGCTCCATGGCTTCAGAGCTCCATAGCACCATAGCTCCATACCTCCAGAGCTCCAGGGCTCCATAGCTCCATACCTCCAGAGCTCCATACCTCCAGAGCTCCAGAGCTCCATAGCACCAGAGCTCCATGGCTTCAGAGCTCCATAGCACCATAGCTCCATACCTCCAGAGCTCCAGGGCTCCATAGCTCCATACCTCCAGAGCTCCATACCTCCAGAGCTCCATACCTCCAGAGCTCCATAGCTCCATAGCACCAGAGCTCCATAGCTCCATAGCACCAGAGCTCCATAGCACCAGAGCTCCATAGCACCAGAGCTCCATAGCTCCATAGCACCAGAGCTCCATAGCTCCATAGCACCAGAGCTCCATAGGTCCATAGCACCAGAGCTCCATACTTCCAGAGCTCCATAGCTCCATAGCTCCATAGCACCAGAGCTCCATAGCTCCATAGCACCAGAGCTCCATGGCTTCAGAGCTCCATAGCACCATAGCTCCATACCTCCAGAGCTCCAGGGCTCCATAGCTCCATACCTCCAGAGCTCCATACCTCCAGAGCTCCATACCTCCAGAGCTCCATAGCACCAGAGCTCCATAGCTCCATAGCACCAGAGCTCCATAGCACCAGAGCTCCATAGCACCAGAGCTCCATAGCTCCATAGCACCAGAGCTCCATAGCTCCATAGCACCAGAGCTCCATACTTCCAGAGCTCCATAGCTCCATAGCTCCATAGCACCAGAGCTCCATAGCTCCATAGCACCAGAGCTCCATAGCTCCATAGCACCAGAGCTCCATACTTCCATAGCTCCATAGCTCCATACCTCCAGAGCTCCATAGCTCCATAGCTCCATACCTCCAGAGCTCCATAGCTCCAGAGCTCCATAGCTCCATAGCTCCATAGCACCAGAGCTCCATAGCTCCATAGCACCAGAGCTCCATACTTCCATAGCTCCAGGGCTCCATAGCTCCAGGGCTCCATACCTCCAGAGCTCCATAGCTCCATACTTCCAGAGCTCCATAGCTCCATACTTCCATAGCTCCATACTTCCATACCTCCATAGCTCCATACTTCCATAGCACCAGAGCTCCATACTTCCATAGCACCAGAGCTCCATACCTCCAGAGCTCCAGAGCTCCAGCCTGGGTGGCTGGTGGCTCCATAGCTCCATACTTCCATAGCTCTAAGTCAGAGAGTTGGCGAAAATTGCACTAAGTGCGAAAGCCCATTCATTTACAACGGCGTGTCCACAAGGCGGCGACATTTCCCCGTTACCGGTGGCTGCGCGGCGGGTGAGTGACAGAGCTTATCCGAGCGGCTGGAACTCTGCGCCGGCGTGGTCGAGCGTGAGGCCTCGGCCCTTTGGCTGCCTGGTACCTAAAACACTTCCATTGATCCAGCCACGGAGGGTGCTGGCTGGTGGCTCCATACCTCCATAGCTCCATAGCACCAGAGCTCCATAGCTCCATAGCACCAGAGCTCCATGGCTTCAGAGCTCCATAGCACCATAGCTCCATACCTCCAGAGCTCCAGGGCTCCATAGCTCCATACCTCCAGAGCTCCATACCTCCAGAGCTCCATACCTCCAGAGCTCCATAGCACCAGAGCTCCATGGCTTCAGAGCTCCATAGCACCATAGCTCCATACCTCCAGAGCTCCAGGGCTCCATAGCTCCATACCTCCAGAGCTCCATACCTCCAGAGCTCCATACCTCCAGAGCTCCAGAGCTCCATAGCACCAGAGCTCCATGGCTTCAGAGCTCCATAGCACCATAGCTCCATACCTCCAGAGCTCCAGGGCTCCATAGCTCCATACCTCCAGAGCTCCATACCTCCAGAGCTCCAGAGCTCCATAGCACCAGAGCTCCATGGCTTCAGAGCTCCATAGCACCATAGCTCCATACCTCCAGAGCTCCAGGGCTCCATAGCTCCATACCTCCATAGCTCCATAGCACCAGAGCTCCATAGCTCCATAGCACCAGAGCTCCATGGCTTCAGAGCTCCATAGCACCATAGCTCCATACCTCCAGAGCTCCAGGGCTCCAAAGCTCCATACCTCCAGAGCTCCATACCTCCAGAGCTCCATACCTCCAGAGCTCCATAGCTCCATAGCACCAGAGCTCCATAGCTCCATAGCACCAGAGCTCCATAGCACCATAGCTCCATAGCACCAGAGCTCCATAGCTCCATAGCACCAGAGCTCCATAGCTCCATAGCACCAGAGCTCCATAGCTCCATAGCACCAGAGCTCCATACTTCCAGAGCTCCATAGCTCCATAGCTCCATAGCACCAGAGCTCCATAGCTCCATAGCACCAGAGCTCCATAGCTCCATAGCACCAGAGCTCCATACTTCCATAGCTCCATAGCTCCATACCTCCAGAGCTCCATAGCTCCATACCTCCAGAGCTCCATAGCTCCAGAGCTCCATAGCTCCATAGCACCAGAGCTCCATAGCTCCATAGCACCAGAGCTCCATACTTCCATAGCTCCAGGGCTCCATAGCTCCAGGGCTCCATAGCTCCATACCTCCAGAGCTCCATAGCTCCATACCTCCAGAGCTCCATAGCTCCATACTTCCAGAGCTCCATAGCTCCATAGCACCAGAGCTCCATAGCTCCATAGCACCAGAGCTCCATAGCTCCATAGCACCAGAGCTCCATAGCTCCATAGCACCAGAGCTCCATAGCTCCATAGCTCCAGGGCTCCATAGCTCCATAGCTCCAGGGCTCCATAGCTCCAGGGCTCCAGGGCTCCATAGCTCCATACCTCCAGAGCTCCATAGCTCCATACTTCCAGAGCTCCATAGCTCCATAGCTCCATACTTCCATAGCTCCATAGCTCCATACTTCCATAGCACCAGAGCTCCATACCTCCAGAGCTCCATAGCTCCAGCCTGGGTGGCTGGTGGCTCCATAGCTCCATACTTCCATAGCTCCAGTCAGAGAGTTGGCGAAAATTGCACTAAGTGCGAAAGCCCATTCATTTACAACGGCGTGTCCACAAGGCGGCGACATTTCCCCGTTACCGGTGGCTGCGCGGCGGGTGAGTGACAGAGCTTATCCGAGCGGCTGGAACTCTGCGCCGGCGTGGTCGAGCGTGAGGCCTCGGCCCTTTGGCTGCCTGGTACCTAAAACACTTCCATTGATCCAGCCACGGAGGGTGCTGGCTGGTGGCTCCATACCTCCATAGCTCCATAGCACCAGAGTTCCATAGCTCCATAGCACCAGAGCTCCATGGCTTCAGAGCTCCATAGCACCATAGCTCCATACCTCCAGAGCTCCAGGGCTCCATAGCTCCATACCTCCAGAGCTCCATACCTCCAGAGCTCCATACCTCCAGAGCTCCATAGCACCAGAGCTCCATGGCTTCAGAGCTCCATAGCACCATAGCTCCATACCTCCAGAGCTCCAGGGCTCCATAGCTCCATACCTCCAGAGCTCCATACCTCCAGAGCTCCATACCTCCAGAGCTTCATAGCACCAGAGCTCCATGGCTTCAGAGCTCCATAGCACCATAGCTTCATACCTCCAGAGCTCCAGGGCTCCATAGCTCCATACCTCCAGAGCTCCATACCTCCAGAGCTCCATACCTCCAGAGCTCCAGAGCTCCATAGCACCAGAGCTCCATGGCTTCAGAGCTCCATAGCACCATAGCTCCATACCTCCAGAGCTCCAGGGCTCCATAGCTCCATACCTCCAGAGCTCCATACCTCCAGAGCTCCAGAGCTCCATAGCACCAGAGCTCCATGGCTTCAGAGCTCCATAGCACCATAGCTCCATACCTCCAGAGCTCCAGGGCTCCATAGCTCCATACCTCCAGAGCTCCATACCTCCAGAGCTCCATACCTCCAGAGCTCCATAGCTCCATAGCACCAGAGCTCCATAGCTCCATAGCACCAGAGCTCCATAGCACCAGAGCTCCATAGCACCAGAGCTCCATAGCTCCATAGCACCAGAGCTCCATAGCTCCATAGCACCAGAGCTCCATAGCTCCATAGCACCAGAGCTCCATACTTCCAGAGCTCCATAGCTCCATAGCTCCATAGCACCAGAGCTCCATAGCTCCATAGCACCAGAGCTCCATGGCTTCAGAGCTCCATAGCACCATAGCTCCATACCTCCAGAGCTCCAGGGCTCCATAGCTCCATACCTCCAGAGCTCCATACCTCCAGAGCTCCATACCTCCAGAGCTCCATAGCACCAGAGCTCCATAGCTCCATAGCACCAGAGCTCCATAGCACCAGAGCTCCATAGCACCAGAGCTCCATAGCTCCATAGCACCAGAGCTCCATAGCTCCATAGCACCAGAGCTCCATACTTCCAGAGCTCCATAGCTCCATAGCTCCATAGCACCAGAGCTCCATAGCTCCATAGCACCAGAGCTCCATAGCTCCATAGCACCAGAGCTCCATACTTCCATAGCTCCATAGCTCCATACCTCCAGAGCTCCATAGCTCCATAGCTCCATACCTCCAGAGCTCCATAGCTCCAGAGCTCCATAGCTCCATAGCTCCATAGCACCAGAGCTCCATAGCTCCATAGCACCAGAGCTCCATACTTCCATAGCTCCAGGGCTCCATAGCTCCAGGGCTCCATACCTCCAGAGCTCCATAGCTCCATACTTCCAGAGCTCCATAGCTCCATACTTCCATAGCTCCATACTTCCATACCTCCATAGCTCCATACTTCCATAGCACCAGAGCTCCATACTTCCATAGCACCAGAGCTCCATACCTCCAGAGCTCCAGAGCTCCAGCCTGGGTGGCTGGTGGCTCCATAGCTCCATACTTCCATAGCTCTAAGTCAGAGAGTTGGCGAAAATTGCACTAAGTGCGAAAGCCCATTCATTTACAACGGCGAGTCCACAAGGCGGCGACATTTCCCCGTTACCGGTGGCTGCGCGGCGGGTGAGTGACAGAGCTTATCCGAGCGGCTGGAACTCTGCGCCGGCGTGGTCGAGCGTGAGGCCTCGGCCCTTTGGCTGCCTGGTACCTAAAACACTTCCATTGATCCAGCCACGGAGGGTGCTGGCTGGTGGCTCCATACCTCCATAGCTCCATAGCACCAGAGCTCCATAGCTCCATAGCACCAGAGCTCCATGGCTTCAGAGCTCCATAGCACCATAGCTCCATACCTCCAGAGCTCCAGGGCTCCATAGCTCCATACCTCCAGAGCTCCATACCTCCAGAGCTCCATACCTCCAGAGCTCCATAGCACCAGAGCTCCATGGCTTCAGAGCTCCATAGCACCATAGCTCCATACCTCCAGAGCTCCAGGGCTCCATAGCTCCATACCTCCAGAGCTCCATACCTCCAGAGCTCCAGAGCTCCATAGCACCAGAGCTCCATGGCTTCAGAGCTCCATAGCACCATAGCTCCATACCTCCAGAGCTCCAGGGCTCCATAGCTCCATACCTCCAGAGCTCCATACCTCCAGAGCTCCAGAGCTCCATAGCACCAGAGCTCCATGGCTTCAGAGCTCCATAGCACCATAGCTCCATACCTCCAGAGCTCCAGGGCTCCATAGCTCCATACCTCCAGAGCTCCATACCTCCAGAGCTCCAGAGCTCCATAGCACCAGAGCTCCATGGCTTCAGAGCTCCATAGCACCATAGCTCCATACCTCCAGAGCTCCAGGGCTCCAAAGCTCCATACCTCCAGAGCTCCATACCTCCAGAGCTCCATACCTCCAGAGCTCCATAGCTCCATAGCACCAGAGCTCCATAGCTCCATAGCACCAGAGCTCCATAGCACCAGAGCTCCATAGCACCAGAGCTCCATAGCTCCATAGCACCAGAGCTCCATAGCTCCATAGCACCAGAGCTCCATAGCTCCATAGCACCAGAGCTCCATACTTCCAGAGCTCCATAGCTCCATAGCTCCATAGCACCAGAGCTCCATAGCTCCATAGCACCAGAGCTCCATAGCTCCATAGCACCAGAGCTCCATACTTCCATAGCTCCATAGCTCCATACCTCCAGAGCTCCATAGCTCCATAGCTCCATACCTCCAGAGCTCCATAGCTCCAGAGCTCCATAGCTCCATAGCACCAGAGCTCCATAGCTCCATAGCACCAGAGCTCCATACTTCCATAGCGCCAGGGCTCCATAGCTCCAGGGCTCCATAGCTCCATACCTCCAGAGCTCCATAGCTCCATACTTCCAGAGCTCCATAGCTCCATAGCACCAGAGCTCCATAGCTCCATAGCACCAGAGCTCCATAGCTCCATAGCACCAGAGCTCCATAGCTCCATAGCACCAGAGCTCCATAGCTCCATAGCTCCAGGGCTCCATAGCTCCATAGCTCCAGGGCTCCATAGCTCCATAGCTCCAGGGCTCCATAGCTCCATAGCTCCATACCTCCAGAGCTCCATACCTCCAGAGCTCCATACCTCCATAGCACCAGAGCTCCATAGCTCCAGGGCTCCAGGGCTCCATAGCTCCATACCTCCAGAGCTCCATAGCTCCATACTTCCAGAGCTCCATAGCTCCATAGCTCCATACTTCCATAGCTCCATAGCTCCATACTTCCATAGCACCTGAGCTCCATACCTCCAGAGCTCCATAGCTCCAGCCTGGGTGGCTGGTGGCTCCATAGCTCCATACTTCCATAGCTCTAAGTCAGAGAGTTGGCGAAAATTGCACTAAGTGCGAAAGCCCATTCATTTACAACGGCGTGTCCGCCAGGCGGCGACATTTCCCCGTTACCGGTGGCTGCGCGGCGGGTGAGTGACAGAGCTTATCCGAGCGGCTGGAACTCTGCGCCGGCGTGGTCGAGCGTGAGGCCTCGGCCCTTTGGCTGCCTGGTACCTAAAACACTTCCATTGATCCAGCCACGGAGGGTGCTGGCTGGTGGCTCCATACCTCCATAGCTCCATAGCACCAGAGCTCCATAGCTCCATAGCACCAGAGCTCCATGGCTTCAGAGCTCCATAGCACCATAGCTCCATACCTCCAGAGCTCCAGGGCTCCATAGCTCCATACCTCCAGAGCTCCATACCTCCAGAGCTCCATACCTCCAGAGCTCCATAGCACCAGAGCTCCATGGCTTCAGAGCTCCATAGCACCATAGCTCCATACCTCCAGAGCTCCAGGGCTCCATAGCTCCATACCTCCAGAGCTCCATACCTCCAGAGCTCCATACCTCCAGAGCTCCATAGCACCAGAGCTCCATGGCTTCAGAGCTCCATAGCACCATAGCTCCATACCTCCAGAGCTCCAGGGCTCCATAGCTCCATACCTCCAGAGCTCCATACCTCCAGAGCTCCAGAGCTCCATAGCACCAGAGCTCCATGGCTTCAGAGCTCCATAGCTCCATACCTCCAGAGCTCCAGGGCTCCATAGCTCCATACCTCCAGAGCTCCATACCTCCAGAGCTCCAGAGCTCCATAGCACCAGAGCTCCATGGCTTCAGAGCTCCATAGCACCATAGCTCCATACCTCCAGAGCTCCAGGGCTCCATAGCTCCATACCTCCAGAGCTCCATACCTCCAGAGCTCCATACCTCCAGAGCTCCATAGCTCCATAGCACCAGAGCTCCATAGCTCCATAGCACCAGAGCTCCATAGCACCAGAGCTCCATAGCACCAGAGCTCCATAGCTCCATAGCACCAGAGCTCCATAGCTCCATAGCACCAGAGCTCCATACTTCCAGAGCTCCATAGCTCCATAGCTCCATAGCACCAGAGCTCCATAGCTCCATAGCACCAGAGCTCCATAGCTCCATAGCACCAGAGCTCCATACTTCCATAGCTCCATAGCTCCATACCTCCAGAGCTCCATAGCTCCATAGCTCCATACCTCCAGAGCTCCATAGCTCCAGAGCTCCATAGCTCCATAGCTCCATAGCACCAGAGCTCCATAGCTCCATAGCACCAGAGCTCCATACTTCCATAGCTCCAGGGCTCCATAGCTCCAGGGCTCCATACCTCCAGAGCTCCATAGCTCCATACTTCCAGAGCTCCATAGCTCCATACTTCCATAGCTCCATACTTCCATACCTCCATAGCTCCATACTTCCATAGCACCAGAGCTCCATACTTCCATAGCACCAGAGCTCCATACCTCCAGAGCTCCATAGCACCAGAGCTCCATGGCTTCAGAGCTCCATAGCACCATAGCTCCATACCTCCAGAGCTCCAGGGCTCCATAGCTCCATACCTCCAGAGCTCCATACCTCCAGAGCTCCATACCTCCAGAGCTCCATAGCTCCATAGCACCAGAGCTCCATAGCTCCATAGCACCAGAGCTCCATAGCACCAGAGCTCCATAGCACCAGAGCTCCATAGCTCCATAGCACCAGAGCTCCATAGCTCCATAGCACCAGAGCTCCATAGCTCCATAGCACCAGAGCTCCATACTTCCAGAGCTCCATAGCTCCATAGCTCCATAGCACCAGAGCTCCATAGCTCCATAGCACCAGAGCTCCATGGCTTCAGAGCTCCATAGCACCATAGCTCCATACCTCCAGAGCTCCAGGGCTCCATAGCTCCATACCTCCAGAGCTCCATACCTCCAGAGCTCCATACCTCCAGCGCTCCATAGCACCAGAGCTCCATAGCTCCATAGCACCAGAGCTCCATAGCACCAGAGCTCCATAGCACCAGAGCTCCATAGCTCCATAGCACCAGAGCTCCATAGCTCCATAGCACCAGAGCTCCATACTTCCAGAGCTCCATAGCTCCATAGCTCCATAGCACCAGAGCTCCATAGCTCCATAGCACCAGAGCTCCATAGCTCCATAGCACCAGAGCTCCATACTTCCATAGCTCCATAGCTCCATACCTCCAGAGCTCCATAGCTCCATAGCTCCATACCTCCAGAGCTCCATAGCTCCAGAGCTCCATAGCTCCATAGCTCCATAGCACCAGAGCTCCATAGCTCCATAGCACCAGAGCTCCATACTTCCATAGCTCCAGGGCTCCATAGCTCCAGGGCTCCATACCTCCAGAGCTCCATAGCTCCATACTTCCAGAGCTCCATAGCTCCATACTTCCATAGCTCCATACTTCCATACCTCCATAGCTCCATACTTCCATAGCACCAGAGCTCCATACTTCCATAGCACCAGAGCTCCATACCTCCAGAGCTCCAGAGCTCCAGCCTGGGTGGCTGGTGGCTCCATAGCTCCATACTTCCATAGCTCTAAGTCAGAGAGTTGGCGAAAATTGCACTAAGTGCGAAAGCCCATTCATTTACAACGGCGTGTCCACAAGGCGGCGACATTTCCCCGTTACCGGTGGCTGCGCGGCGGGTGAGTGACAGAGCTTATCCGAGCGGCTGGAACTCTGCGCCGGCGTGGTCGAGCGTGAGGCCTCGGCCCTTTGGCTGCCTGGTACCTAAAACACTTCCATTGATCCAGCCACGGAGGGTGCTGGCTGGTGGCTCCATACCTCCATAGCTCCATAGCACCAGAGCTCCATAGCTCCATAGCACCAGAGCTCCATGGCTTCAGAGCTCCATAGCACCATAGCTCCATACCTCCAGAGCTCCAGGGCTCCATAGCTCCATACCTCCAGAGCTCCATACCTCCAGAGCTCCATACCTCCAGAGCTCCATAGCACCAGAGCTCCATGGCTTCAGAGCTCCATAGCACCATAGCTCCATACCTCCAGAGCTCCAGGGCTCCATAGCTCCATACCTCCAGAGCTCCATACCTCCAGAGCTCCATACCTCCAGAGCTCCAGAGCTCCATAGCACCAGAGCTCCATGGCTTCAGAGCTCCATAGCACCATAGCTCCATACCTCCAGAGCTCCAGGGCTCCATAGCTCCATACCTCCAGAGCTCCATACCTCCAGAGCTCCAGAGCTCCATAGCACCAGAGCTCCATGGCTTCAGAGCTCCATAGCACCATAGCTCCATACCTCCAGAGCTCCAGGGCTCCATAGCTCCATACCTCCAGAGCTCCATACCTCCAGAGCTCCAGAGCTCCATAGCACCAGAGCTCCATGGCTTCAGAGCTCCATAGCACCATAGCTCCATACCTCCAGAGCTCCAGGGCTCCAAAGCTCCATACCTCCAGAGCTCCATACCTCCAGAGCTCCATACCTCCAGAGCTCCATAGCTCCATAGCACCAGAGCTCCATAGCTCCATAGCACCAGAGCTCCATAGCACCAGAGCTCCATAGCACCAGAGCTCCATAGCTCCATAGCACCAGAGCTCCATAGCTCCATAGCACCAGAGCTCCATAGCTCCATAGCACCAGAGCTCCATACTTCCAGAGCTCCATAGCTCCATAGCTCCATAGCACCAGAGCTCCATAGCTCCATAGCACCAGAGCTCCATAGCTCCATAGCACCAGAGCTCCATACTTCCATAGCTCCATAGCTCCATACCTCCAGAGCTCCATAGCTCCATAGCTCCATACCTCCAGAGCTCCATAGCTCCAGAGCTCCATAGCTCCATAGCACCAGAGCTCCATAGCTCCATAGCACCAGAGCTCCATACTTCCATAGCTCCAGGGCTCCATAGCTCCAGGGCTCCATAGCTCCATACCTCCAGAGCTCCATAGCTCCATACTTCCAGAGCTCCATAGCTCCATAGCACCAGAGCTCCATAGCTCCATAGCACCAGAGCTCCATAGCTCCATAGCACCAGAGCTCCATAGCTCCATAGCACCAGAGCTCCATAGCTCCATAGCTCCAGGGCTCCATAGCTCCATAGCTCCAGGGCTCCATAGCTCCATAGCTCCAGGGCTCCATAGCTCCATAGCTCCATACCTCCAGAGCTCCATACCTCCAGAGCTCCATACCTCCATAGCACCAGAGCTCCATAGCTCCAGGGCTCCAGGGCTCCATAGCTCCATACCTCCAGAGCTCCATAGCTCCATACTTCCAGAGCTCCATAGCTCCATAGCTCCATACTTCCATAGCTCCATAGCTCCATACTTCCATAGCACCTGAGCTCCATACCTCCAGAGCTCCATAGCTCCAGCCTGGGTGGCTGGTGGCTCCATAGCTCCATACTTCCATAGCTCTAAGTCAGAGAGTTGGCGAAAATTGCACTAAGTGCGAAAGCCCATTCATTTACAACGGCGTGTCCGCCAGGCGGCGACATTTCCCCGTTACCGGTGGCTGCGCGGCGGGTGAGTGACAGAGCTTATCCGAGCGGCTGGAACTCTGCGCCGGCGTGGTCGAGCGTGAGGCCTCGGCCCTTTGGCTGCCTGGTACCTAAAACACTTCCATTGATCCAGCCACGGAGGGTGCTGGCTGGTGGCTCCATACCTCCATAGCTCCATAGCACCAGAGCTCCATAGCTCCATAGCACCAGAGCTCCATGGCTTCAGAGCTCCATAGCACCATAGCTCCAGAGCTCCAGGGCTCCATAGCTCCATACCTCCAGAGCTCCATACCTCCAGAGCTCCATACCTCCAGAGCTCCATAGCACCAGAGCTCCATGGCTTCAGAGCTCCATAGCACCATAGCTCCATACCTCCAGAGCTCCAGGGCTCCATAGCTCCATACCTCCAGAGCTCCATACCTCCAGAGCTCCATAGCACCAGAGCTCCATGGCTTCAGAGCTCCATAGCACCATAGCTCCATACCTCCAGAGCTCCAGGGCTCCATAGCTCCATACCTCCAGAGCTCCATACCTCCAGAGCTCCAGAGCTCCATAGCACCAGAGCTCCATGGCTTCAGAGCTCCATAGCTCCATACCTCCAGAGCTCCAGGGCTCCATAGCTCCATACCTCCAGAGCTCCATACCTCCAGAGCTCCAGAGCTCCATAGCACCAGAGCTCCATGGCTTCAGAGCTCCATAGCACCATAGCTCCATACCTCCAGAGCTCCAGGGCTCCATAGCTCCATACCTCCAGAGCTCCATACCTCCAGAGCTCCATACCTCCAGAGCTCCATAGCTCCATAGCACCAGAGCTCCATAGCTCCATAGCACCAGAGCTCCATAGCACCAGAGCTCCATAGCACCAGAGCTCCATAGCTCCATAGCACCAGAGCTCCATAGCTCCATAGCACCAGAGCTCCATACTTCCAGAGCTCCATAGCTCCATAGCTCCATAGCACCAGAGCTCCATAGCTCCATAGCACCAGAGCTCCATAGCTCCATAGCACCAGAGCTCCATACTTCCATAGCTCCATAGCTCCATACCTCCAGAGCTCCATAGCTCCATAGCTCCATACCTCCAGAGCTCCATAGCTCCAGAGCTCCATAGCTCCATAGCTCCATAGCACCAGAGCTCCATAGCTCCATAGCACCAGAGCTCCATACTTCCATAGCTCCAGGGCTCCATAGCTCCAGGGCTCCATACCTCCAGAGCTCCATAGCTCCATACTTCCAGAGCTCCATAGCTCCATACTTCCATAGCTCCATACTTCCATACCTCCATAGCTCCATACTTCCATAGCACCAGAGCTCCATACTTCCATAGCACCAGAGCTCCATACCTCCAGAGCTCCAGAGCTCCAGCCTGGGTGGCTGGTGGCTCCATAGCTCCATACTTCCATAGCTCTAAGTCAGAGAGTTGGCGAAAATTGCACTAAGTGCGAAAGCCCATTCATTTACAACGGCGTGTCCACAAGGCGGCGACATTTCCCCGTTACCGGTGGCTGCGCGGCGGGTGAGTGACAGAGCTTATCCGAGCGGCTGGAACTCTGCGCCGGCGTGGTCGAGCGTGAGGCCTCGGCCCTTTGGCTGCCTGGTACCTAAAACACTTCCATTGATCCAGCCACGGAGGGTGCTGGCTGGTGGCTCCATACCTCCATAGCTCCATAGCACCAGAGCTCCATAGCTCCATAGCACCAGAGCTCCATGGCTTCAGAGCTCCATAGCACCATAGCTCCATACCTCCAGAGCTCCAGGGCTCCATAGCTCCATACCTCCAGAGCTCCATACCTCCAGAGCTCCATACCTCCAGAGCTCCATAGCACCAGAGCTCCATGGCTTCAGAGCTCCATAGCACCATAGCTCCATACCTCCAGAGCTCCAGGGCTCCATAGCTCCATACCTCCAGAGCTCCATACCTCCAGAGCTCCATACCTCCAGAGCTCCATAGCACCAGAGCTCCATGGCTTCAGAGCTCCATAGCACCATAGCTCCATACCTCCAGAGCTCCAGGGCTCCATAGCTCCATACCTCCAGAGCTCCATACCTCCAGAGCTCCATACCTCCAGAGCTCCATAGCACCAGAGCTCCATGGCTTCAGAGCTCCATAGCACCATAGCTCCATACCTCCAGAGCTCCAGGGCTCCATAGCTCCATACCTCCAGAGCTCCATACCTCCAGAGCTCCATACCTCCAGAGCTCCAGAGCTCCATAGCACCAGAGCTCCATGGCTTCAGAGCTCCATAGCACCATAGCTCCATACCTCCAGAGCTCCAGGGCTCCATAGCTCCATACCTCCAGAGCTCCATACCTCCAGAGCTCCATACCTCCAGAGCTCCAGAGCTCCATAGCACCAGAGCTCCATGGCTTCAGAGCTCCATAGCACCATAGCTCCATACCTCCAGAGCTCCAGGGCTCCATAGCTCCATACCTCCAGAGCTCCAGAGCTCCATAGCACCAGAGCTCCATGGCTTCAGAGCTCCATAGCACCATAGCTCCATACCTCCAGAGCTCCAGGGCTCCAAAGCTCCATACCTCCAGAGCTCCATACCTCCAGAGCTCCATACCTCCAGAGCTCCATAGCTCCATAGCACCAGAGCTCCATAGCTCCATAGCACCAGAGCTCCATAGCACCAGAGCTCCATAGCACCAGAGCTCCATAGCTCCATAGCACCAGAGCTCCATAGCTCCATAGCACCAGAGCTCCATAGCTCCATAGCACCAGAGCTCCATACTTCCAGAGCTCCATAGCTCCATAGCTCCATAGCACCAGAGCTCCATAGCTCCATAGCACCAGAGCTCCATAGCTCCATAGCACCAGAGCTCCATACTTCCATAGCTCCATAGCTCCATACCTCCAGAGCTCCATAGCTCCATAGCTCCATACCTCCAGAGCTCCATAGCTCCAGAGCTCCATAGCTCCATAGCACCAGAGCTCCATAGCTCCATAGCACCAGAGCTCCATACTTCCATAGCTCCAGGGCTCCATAGCTCCAGGGCTCCATAGCTCCATACCTCCAGAGCTCCATAGCTCCATACTTCCAGAGCTCCATAGCTCCATAGCACCAGAGCTCCATAGCTCCATAGCACCAGAGCTCCATAGCTCCATAGCACCAGAGCTCCATAGCTCCATAGCACCAGAGCTCCATAGCTCCATAGCTCCAGGGCTCCATAGCTCCATAGCTCCAGGGCTCCATAGCTCCATAGCTCCAGGGCTCCATAGCTCCATAGCTCCATACCTCCAGAGCTCCATACCTCCAGAGCTCCATACCTCCATAGCACCAGAGCTCCATAGCTCCAGGGCTCCAGAGCTCCATAGCTCCATACTTCCATAGCTCCATACTTCCATACCTCCATAGCTCCATAGCTCCATACTTCCATAGCACCAGAGCTCCATACTTCCATAGCACCAGAGCTCCATACCTCCAGAGCTCCATAGCTCCAGCCTGGGTGGCTGGTGGCTCCATAGCTCCATACTTCCATAGCTCTAAGTCAGAGAGTTGGCGAAAATTGCACTAAGTGCGAAAGCCCATTCATTTACAACGGCGTGTCCGCCAGGCGGCGACATTTCCCCGTTACCGGTGGCTGCGCGGCGGGTGAGTGACAGAGCTTATCCGAGCGGCTGGAACTCTGCGCCGGCGTGGTCGAGCGTGAGGCCTCGGCCCTTTGGCTGCCTGGTACCTAAAACACTTCCATTGATCCAGCCACGGAGGGTGCTGGCTGGTGGCTCCATACCTCCATAGCTCCATAGCACCAGAGCTCCATAGCTCCATAGCACCAGAGCTCCATGGCTTCAGAGCTCCATAGCACCATAGCTCCATACCTCCAGAGCTCCAGGGCTCCATAGCTCCATACCTCCAGAGCTCCATACCTCCAGAGCTCCATACCTCCAGAGCTCCATAGCACCAGAGCTCCATGGCTTCAGAGCTCCATAGCACCATAGCTCCATACCTCCAGAGCTCCAGGGCTCCATAGCTCCATACCTCCAGAGCTCCATACCTCCAGAGCTCCATACCTCCAGAGCTCCATAGCACCAGAGCTCCATGGCTTCAGAGCTCCATAGCACCATAGCTCCATACCTCCAGAGCTCCAGGGCTCCATAGCTCCATACCTCCAGAGCTCCATACCTCCAGAGCTCCATACCTCCAGAGCTCCATAGCACCAGAGCTCCATGGCTTCAGAGCTCCATAGCACCATAGCTCCATACCTCCAGAGCTCCAGGGCTCCATAGCTCCATACCTCCAGAGCTCCATACCTCCAGAGCTCCATACCTCCAGAGCTCCAGAGCTCCATAGCACCAGAGCTCCATGGCTTCAGAGCTCCATAGCACCATAGCTCCATACCTCCAGAGCTCCAGGGCTCCATAGCTCCATACCTCCAGAGCTCCATACCTCCAGAGCTCCATACCTCCAGAGCTCCAGAGCTCCATAGCACCAGAGCTCCATGGCTTCAGAGCTCCATAGCACCATAGCTCCATACCTCCAGAGCTCCAGGGCTCCATAGCTCCATACCTCCAGAGCTCCAGAGCTCCATAGCACCAGAGCTCCATGGCTTCAGAGCTCCATAGCACCATAGCTCCATACCTCCAGAGCTCCAGGGCTCCAAAGCTCCATACCTCCAGAGCTCCATACCTCCAGAGCTCCATACCTCCAGAGCTCCATAGCTCCATAGCACCAGAGCTCCATAGCTCCATAGCACCAGAGCTCCATAGCACCAGAGCTCCATAGCACCAGAGCTCCATAGCTCCATAGCACCAGAGCTCCATAGCTCCATAGCACCAGAGCTCCATAGCTCCATAGCACCAGAGCTCCATACTTCCAGAGCTCCATAGCTCCATAGCACCAGAGCTCCATAGCTCCATAGCACCAGAGCTCCATAGCTCCATAGCACCAGAGCTCCATACTTCCATAGCTCCATAGCTCCATACCTCCAGAGCTCCATAGCTCCATAGCTCCATACCTCCAGAGCTCCATAGCTCCAGAGCTCCATAGCTCCATAGCACCAGAGCTCCATAGCTCCATAGCACCAGAGCTCCATACTTCCATAGCTCCAGGGCTCCATAGCTCCAGGGCTCCATAGCTCCATACCTCCAGAGCTCCATAGCTCCATACTTCCAGAGCTCCATAGCTCCATAGCACCAGAGCTCCATAGCTCCATAGCACCAGAGCTCCATAGCTCCATAGCACCAGAGCTCCATAGCTCCATAGCACCAGAGCTCCATAGCTCCATAGCTCCAGGGCTCCATAGCTCCATAGCTCCAGGGCTCCATAGCTCCATAGCTCCAGGGCTCCATAGCTCCATAGCTCCATACCTCCAGAGCTCCATACCTCCAGAGCTCCATACCTCCATAGCACCAGAGCTCCATAGCTCCAGGGCTCCAGAGCTCCATAGCTCCATACTTCCATAGCTCCATACTTCCATACCTCCATAGCTCCATAGCTCCATACTTCCATAGCACCAGAGCTCCATACTTCCATAGCACCAGAGCTCCATACCTCCAGAGCTCCATAGCTCCAGCCTGGGTGGCTGGTGGCTCCATAGCTCCATACTTCCATAGCTCTAAGTCAGAGAGTTGGCGAAAATTGCACTAAGTGCGAAAGCCCATTCATTTACAACGGCGTGTCCGCCAGGCGGCGACATTTCCCCGTTACCGGTGGCTGCGCGGCGGGTGAGTGACAGAGCTTATCCGAGCGGCTGGAACTCTGCGCCGGCGTGGTCGAGCGTGAGGCCTCGGCCCTTTGGCTGCCTGGTACCTAAAACACTTCCATTGATCCAGCCACGGAGGGTGCTGGCTGGTGGCTCCATACCTCCATAGCTCCATAGCACCAGAGCTCCATAGCTCCATAGCACCAGAGCTCCATGGCTTCAGAGCTCCATAGCACCATAGCTCCATACCTCCAGAGCTCCAGGGCTCCATAGCTCCATACCTCCAGAGCTCCATACCTCCAGAGCTCCATACCTCCAGAGCTCCATAGCACCAGAGCTCCATGGCTTCAGAGCTCCATAGCACCATAGCTCCATACCTCCAGAGCTCCAGGGCTCCATAGCTCCATACCTCCAGAGCTCCATACCTCCAGAGCTCCATACCTCCAGAGCTCCATAGCACCAGAGCTCCATGGCTTCAGAGCTCCATAGCACCATAGCTCCATACCTCCAGAGCTCCAGGGCTCCATAGCTCCATACCTCCAGAGCTCCATACCTCCAGAGCTCCATACCTCCAGAGCTCCAGATCTCCATAGCACCAGAGCAACATGGCTTCAGAGCTCCATAGCACCATAGCTCCATACCTCCAGAGCTCCAGGGCTCCATAGCTCCATACCTCCAGAGCTCCATACTTCCAGAGCTCCAGAGCTCCATAGCACCAGAGCTCCATGGCTTCAGAGCTCCATAGCACCATAGCTCCATACCTCCAGAGCTCCAGGGCTCCATAGCTCCATACCTCCAGAGCTCCATACCTCCAGAGCTCCATACCTCCAGAGCTCCATAGCTCCATAGCACCAGAGCTCCATAGCTCCATAGCACCAGAGCTCCATAGCACCAGAGCTCCATAGCACCAGAGCTCCATAGCTCCATAGCACCAGAGCTCCATAGCTCCATAGCACCAGAGCTCCATAGCTCCATAGCACCAGAGCTCCATACTTCCAGAGCTCCATAGCTCCATAGCTCCATAGCACCAGAGCTCCATAGCTCCATAGCACCAGAGCTCCATGGCTTCAGAGCTCCATAGCACCATAGCTCCATACCTCCAGAGCTCCAGGGCTCCATAGCTCCATACCTCCAGAGCTCCATACCTCCAGAGCTCCATACCTCCAGAGCTCCATAGCACCAGAGCTCCATAGCTCCATAGCACCAGAGCTCCATAGCACCAGAGCTCCATAGCACCAGAGCTCCATAGCTCCATAGCACCAGAGCTCCATAGCTCCATAGCACCAGAGCTCCATACTTCCAGAGCTCCATAGCTCCATAGCTCCATAGCACCAGAGCTCCATAGCTCCATAGCACCAGAGCTCCATAGCTCCATAGCACCAGAGCTCCATACTTCCATAGCTCCATAGCTCCATACCTCCAGAGCTCCATAGCTCCATAGCTCCATACCTCCAGAGCTCCATAGCTCCAGAGCTCCATAGCTCCATAGCTCCATAGCACCAGAGCTCCATAGCTCCATAGCACCAGAGCTCCATACTTCCATAGCTCCAGGGCTCCATAGCTCCAGGGCTCCATACCTCCAGAGCTCCATAGCTCCATACTTCCAGAGCTCCATAGCTCCATACTTCCATAGCTCCATACTTCCATACCTCCATAGCTCCATACTTCCATAGCACCAGAGCTCCATACTTCCATAGCACCAGAGCTCCATACCTCCAGAGCTCCAGAGCTCCAGCCTGGGTGGCTGGTGGCTCCATAGCTCCATACTTCCATAGCTCTAAGTCAGAGAGTTGGCGAAAATTGCACTAAGTGCGAAAGCCCATTCATTTACAACGGCGTGTCCACAAGGCGGCGACATTTCCCCGTTACCGGTGGCTGCGCGGCGGGTGAGTGACAGAGCTTATCCGAGCGGCTGGAACTCTGCGCCGGCGTGGTCGAGCGTGAGGCCTCGGCCCTTTGGCTGCCTGGTACCTAAAACACTTCCATTGATCCAGCCACGGAGGGTGCTGGCTGGTGGCTCCATACCTCCATAGCTCCATAGCACCAGAGCTCCATAGCTCCATAGCACCAGAGCTCCATGGCTTCAGAGCTCCATAGCACCATAGCTCCATACCTCCAGAGCTCCAGGGCTCCATAGCTCCATACCTCCAGAGCTCCATACCTCCAGAGCTCCATAGCACCAGAGCTCCATGGCTTCAGAGCTCCATAGCACCATAGCTCCATACCTCCAGAGCTCCAGGGCTCCATAGCTCCATACCTCCAGAGCTCCATACCTCCAGAGCTCCATACCTCCAGAGCTCTATAGCACCAGAGCTCCATGGCTTCAGAGCTCCATAGCACCATAGCTCCATACCTCCAGAGCTCCAGGGCTCCATAGCTCCATACCTCCAGAGCTCCATACCTCCAGAGCTCCATACCTCCAGAGCTCCAGAGCTCCATAGCACCAGAGCTCCATGGCTTCAGAGCTCCATAGCACCATAGCTCCATACCTCCAGAGCTCCAGGGCTCCATAGCTCCATACCTCCAGAGCTCCAGAGCTCCATAGCACCAGAGCTCCATGGCTTCAGAGCTCCATAGCACCATAGCTCCATACCTCCAGAGCTCCAGGGCTCCATAGCTCCATACCTCCAGAGCTCCATACCTCCAGAGCTCCAGAGCTCCATAGCACCAGAGCTCCATGGCTTCAGAGCTCCATAGCACCATAGCTCCATACCTCCAGAGCTCCAGGGCTCCAAAGCTCCATACCTCCAGAGCTCCATACCT
This sequence comes from Syngnathus leptorhynchus, assembly GCF_054491065.1. Taxonomy (NCBI): domain Eukaryota; kingdom Metazoa; phylum Chordata; class Actinopteri; order Syngnathiformes; family Syngnathidae; genus Syngnathus; species Syngnathus leptorhynchus. The sequence goes on from NW_028232032.1 coordinate 204,621, forward strand.
CCAGAGCTCCATACCTCCAGAGCTCCATAGCTCCATAGCACCAGAGCTCCATAGCTCCATAGCACCAGAGCTCCATAGCACCAGAGCTCCATAGCACCAGAGCTCCATAGCTCCATAGCACCAGAGCTCCATAGCTCCATAGCACCAGAGCTCCATAGCTCCATAGCACCAGAGCTCCATACTTCCAGAGCTCCATAGCTCCATAGCTCCATAGCACCAGAGCTCCATAGCTCCATAGCACCAGAGCTCCATAGCTCCATAGCACCAGAGCTCCATAGCTCCATAGCACCAGAGCTCCATACTTCCATAGCTCCATAGCTCCATACCTCCAGAGCTCCATAGCTCCATACCTCCAGAGCTCCATAGCTCCAGAGCTCCATAGCTCCATAGCACCAGAGCTCCATAGCTCCATAGCACCAGAGCTCCATACTTCCATAGCTCCAGGGCTCCATAGCTCCAGGGCTCCATAGCTCCATACCTCCAGAGCTCCATAGCTCCATACCTCCAGAGCTCCATAGCTCCATACTTCCAGAGCTCCATAGCTCCATAGCACCAGAGCTCCATAGCTCCATAGCACCAGAGCTCCATAGCTCCATAGCACCAGAGCTCCATAGCTCCATAGCACCAGAGCTCCATAGCTCCATAGCTCCAGGGCTCCATAGCTCCATAGCTCCAGGGCTCCATAGCTCCATAGCTCCAGGGCTCCATAGCTCCAGGGCTCCAGGGCTCCATAGCTCCATACCTCCAGAGCTCCATAGCTCCATACTTCCAGAGCTCCATAGCTCCATAGCTCCATACTTCCATAGCTCCATAGCTCCATACTTCCATAGCACCAGAGCTCCATACCTCCAGAGCTCCATAGCTCCAGCCTGGGTGGCTGGTGGCTCCATAGCTCCATACTTCCATAGCTCCAGTCAGAGAGTTGGCGAAAATTGCACTAAGTGCGAAAGCCCATTCATTTACAACGGCGTGTCCACAAGGCGGCGACATTTCCCCGTTACCGGTGGCTGCGCGGCGGGTGAGTGACAGAGCTTATCCGAGCGGCTGGAACTCTGCGCCGGCATGGTCGAGCGTGAGGCCTCGGCCCTTTGGCTGCCTGGTACCTAAAACACTTCCATTGATCCAGCCACGGAGGGTGCTGGCTGGTGGCTCCATACCTCCATAGCTCCATAGCACCAGAGCTCCATAGCTCCATAGCACCAGAGCTCCATGGCTTCAGAGCTCCATAGCACCATAGCTCCATACCTCCAGAGCTCCAGAGCTCCAGGGCTCCATAGCTCCATACCTCCAGAGCTCCATACCTCCAGAGCTCCAGAGCTCCATAGCACCAGAGCTCCATGGCTTCAGAGCTCCATAGCACCATAGCTCCATACCTCCAGAGCTCCAGGGCTCCATAGCTCCATACCTCCAGAGCTCCATACCTCCAGAGCTCCATACCTCCAGAGCTCCATAGCTCCATAGCACCAGAGTTCCATAGCTCCATAGCACCAGAGCTCCATAGCACCAGAGCTCCATAGCACCAGAGCTCCATAGCTCCATAGCACCAGAGCTCCATAGCTCCATAGCACCAGAGCTCCATAGCTCCATAGCACCAGAGCTCCATACTTCCAGAGCTCCATAGCTCCATAGCTCCATAGCACCAGAGCTCCATAGCTCCATAGCACCAGAGCTCCATGGCTTCAGAGCTCCATAGCACCATAGCTCCATACCTCCAGAGCTCCAGGGCTCCATAGCTCCATACCTCCAGAGCTCCATACCTCCAGAGCTCCATACCTCCAGAGCTCCATAGCACCAGAGCTCCATAGCTCCATAGCACCAGAGCTCCATAGCACCAGAGCTCCATAGCACCAGAGCTCCATAGCTCCATAGCACCAGAGCTCCATAGCTCCATAGCACCAGAGCTCCATACTTCCAGAGCTCCATAGCTCCATAGCTCCATAGCACCAGAGCTCCATAGCTCCATAGCACCAGAGCTCCATAGCTCCATAGCACCAGAGCTCCATACTTCCATAGCTCCATAGCTCCATACCTCCAGAGCTCCATAGCTCCATAGCTCCATACCTCCAGAGCTCCATAGCTCCAGAGCTCCATAGCTCCATAGCTCCATAGCACCAGAGCTCCATAGCTCCATAGCACCAGAGCTCCATACTTCCATAGCTCCAGGGCTCCATAGCTCCAGGGCTCCATACCTCCAGAGCTCCATAGCTCCATACTTCCAGAGCTCCATAGCTCCATACTTCCATAGCTCCATACTTCCATACCTCCATAGCTCCATACTTCCATAGCACCAGAGCTCCATACTTCCATAGCACCAGAGCTCCATACCTCCAGAGCTCCAGAGCTCCAGCCTGGGTGGCTGGTGGCTCCATAGCTCCATACTTCCATAGCTCTAAGTCAGAGAGTTGGCGAAAATTGCACTAAGTGCGAAAGCCCATTCATTTACAACGGCGTGTCCACAAGGCGGCGACATTTCCCCGTTACCGGTGGCTGCGCGGCGGGTGAGTGACAGAGCTTATCCGAGCGGCTGGAACTCTGCGCCGGCGTGGTCGAGCGTGAGGCCTCGGCCCTTTGGCTGCCTGGTACCTAAAACACTTCCATTGATCCAGCCACGGAGGGTGCTGGCTGGTGGCTCCATACCTCCATAGCTCCATAGCACCAGAGCTCCATAGCTCCATAGCACCAGAGCTCCATGGCTTCAGAGCTCCATAGCACCATAGCTCCATACCTCCAGAGCTCCAGGGCTCCATAGCTCCATACCTCCAGAGCTCCATACCTCCAGAGCTCCATACCTCCAGAGCTCCATAGCACCAGAGCTCCATGGCTTCAGAGCTCCATAGCACCATAGCTCCATACCTCCAGAGCTCCAGGGCTCCATAGCTCCATACCTCCAGAGCTCCATACCTCCAGAGCTCCATACCTCCAGAGCTCCAGAGCTCCATAGCACCAGAGCTCCATGGCTTCAGAGCTCCATAGCACCATAGCTCCATACCTCCAGAGCTCCAGGGCTCCATAGCTCCATACCTCCAGAGCTCCATACCTCCAGAGCTCCAGAGCTCCATAGCACCAGAGCTCCATGGCTTCAGAGCTCCATAGCACCATAGCTCCATACCTCCAGAGCTCCAGGGCTCCATAGCTCCATACCTCCATAGCTCCATAGCACCAGAGCTCCATAGCTCCATAGCACCAGAGCTCCATGGCTTCAGAGCTCCATAGCACCATAGCTCCATACCTCCAGAGCTCCAGGGCTCCAAAGCTCCATACCTCCAGAGCTCCATACCTCCAGAGCTCCATACCTCCAGAGCTCCATAGCTCCATAGCACCAGAGCTCCATAGCTCCATAGCACCAGAGCTCCATAGCACCATAGCTCCATAGCACCAGAGCTCCATAGCTCCATAGCACCAGAGCTCCATAGCTCCATAGCACCAGAGCTCCATAGCTCCATAGCACCAGAGCTCCATACTTCCAGAGCTCCATAGCTCCATAGCTCCATAGCACCAGAGCTCCATAGCTCCATAGCACCAGAGCTCCATAGCTCCATAGCACCAGAGCTCCATACTTCCATAGCTCCATAGCTCCATACCTCCAGAGCTCCATAGCTCCATACCTCCAGAGCTCCATAGCTCCAGAGCTCCATAGCTCCATAGCACCAGAGCTCCATAGCTCCATAGCACCAGAGCTCCATACTTCCATAGCTCCAGGGCTCCATAGCTCCAGGGCTCCATAGCTCCATACCTCCAGAGCTCCATAGCTCCATACCTCCAGAGCTCCATAGCTCCATACTTCCAGAGCTCCATAGCTCCATAGCACCAGAGCTCCATAGCTCCATAGCACCAGAGCTCCATAGCTCCATAGCACCAGAGCTCCATAGCTCCATAGCACCAGAGCTCCATAGCTCCATAGCTCCAGGGCTCCATAGCTCCAGGGCTCCATAGCTCCAGGGCTCCAGGGCTCCATAGCTCCATACCTCCAGAGCTCCATAGCTCCATACTTCCAGAGCTCCATAGCTCCATAGCTCCATACTTCCATAGCTCCATAGCTCCATACTTCCATAGCACCAGAGCTCCATACCTCCAGAGCTCCATAGCTCCAGCCTGGGTGGCTGGTGGCTCCATAGCTCCATACTTCCATAGCTCCAGTCAGAGAGTTGGCGAAAATTGCACTAAGTGCGAAAGCCCATTCATTTACAACGGCGTGTCCACAAGGCGGCGACATTTCCCCGTTACCGGTGGCTGCGCGGCGGGTGAGTGACAGAGCTTATCCGAGCGGCTGGAACTCTGCGCCGGCGTGGTCGAGCGTGAGGCCTCGGCCCTTTGGCTGCCTGGTACCTAAAACACTTCCATTGATCCAGCCACGGAGGGTGCTGGCTGGTGGCTCCATACCTCCATAGCTCCATAGCACCAGAGCTCCATAGCTCCATAGCACCAGAGCTCCATGGCTTCAGAGCTCCATAGCACCATAGCTCCATACCTCCAGAGCTCCAGGGCTCCATAGCTCCATACCTCCAGAGCTCCATACCTCCAGAGCTCCATACCTCCAGAGCTCCATAGCACCAGAGCTCCATGGCTTCAGAGCTCCATAGCACCATAGCTCCATACCTCCAGAGCTCCAGGGCTCCATAGCTCCATACCTCCAGAGCTCCATACCTCCAGAGCTCCATACCTCCAGAGCTCCATAGCACCAGAGCTCCATGGCTTCAGAGCTCCATAGCACCATAGCTCCATACCTCCAGAGCTCCAGGGCTCCATAGCTCCATACCTCCAGAGCTCCATACCTCCAGAGCTCCATACCTCCAGAGCTCCATAGCACCAGAGCTCCATGGCTTCAGAGCTCCATAGCACCATAGCTCCATACCTCCAGAGCTCCAGGGCTCCATAGCTCCATACCTCCAGAGCTCCATACCTCCAGAGCTCCATACCTCCAGAGCTCCAGAGCTCCATAGCACCAGAGCTCCATGGCTTCAGAGCTCCATAGCACCATAGCTCCATACCTCCAGAGCTCCAGGGCTCCATAGCTCCATACCTCCAGAGCTCCAGAGCTCCATAGCACCAGAGCTCCATAGCACCAGAGCTCCATGGCTTCAGAGCTCCATAGCACCATAGCTCCATACCTCCAGAGCTCCAGGGCTCCATAGCTCCATACCTCCAGAGCTCCATACCTCCAGAGCTCCAGAGCTCCATAGCACCAGAGCTCCATGGCTTCAGAGCTCCATAGCACCATAGCTCCATACCTCCAGAGCTCCAGGGCTCCAAAGCTCCATACCTCCAGAGCTCCATACCTCCAGAGCTCCATACCTCCAGAGCTCCATAGCTCCATAGCACCAGAGCTCCATAGCTCCATAGCACCAGAGCTCCATAGCACCAGAGCTCCATAGCACCAGAGCTCCATAGCTCCATAGCACCAGAGCTCCATAGCTCCATAGCACCAGAGCTCCATAGCTCCATAGCACCAGAGCTCCATACTTCCAGAGCTCCATAGCTCCATAGCTCCATAGCACCAGAGCTCCATAGCTCCATAGCACCAGAGCTCCATAGCTCCATAGCACCAGAGCTCCATACTTCCATAGCTCCATAGCTCCATACCTCCAGAGCTCCATAGCTCCATAGCTCCATACCTCCAGAGCTCCATAGCTCCAGAGCTCCATAGCTCCATAGCACCAGAGCTCCATAGCTCCATAGCACCAGAGCTCCATACTTCCATAGCTCCAGGGCTCCATAGCTCCAGGGCTCCATAGCTCCATACCTCCAGAGCTCCATAGCTCCATACTTCCAGAGCTCCATAGCTCCATAGCACCAGAGCTCCATAGCTCCATAGCACCAGAGCTCCATAGCTCCATAGCACCAGAGCTCCATAGCTCCATAGCACCAGAGCTCCATAGCTCCATAGCTCCAGGGCTCCATAGCTCCATAGCTCCAGGGCTCCATAGCTCCATAGCTCCAGGGCTCCATAGCTCCATAGCTCCATACCTCCAGAGCTCCATACCTCCAGAGCTCCATACCTCCATAGCACCAGAGCTCCATAGCTCCAGGGCTCCAGGGCTCCATAGCTCCATACCTCCAGAGCTCCATAGCTCCATACTTCCAGAGCTCCATAGCTCCATAGCTCCATACTTCCATAGCTCCATAGCTCCATACTTCCATAGCACCTGAGCTCCATACCTCCAGAGCTCCATAGCTCCAGCCTGGGTGGCTGGTGGCTCCATAGCTCCATACTTCCATAGCTCTAAGTCAGAGAGTTGGCGAAAATTGCACTAAGTGCGAAAGCCCATTCATTTACAACGGCGTGTCCGCCAGGCGGCGACATTTCCCCGTTACCGGTGGCTGCGCGGCGGGTGAGTGACAGAGCTTATCCGAGCGGCTGGAACTCTGCGCCGGCGTGGTCGAGCGTGAGGCCTCGGCCCTTTGGCTGCCTGGTACCTAAAACACTTCCATTGATCCAGCCACGGAGGGTGCTGGCTGGTGGCTCCATACCTCCATAGCTCCATAGCACCAGAGCTCCATAGCTCCATAGCACCAGAGCTCCATGGCTTCAGAGCTCCATAGCACCATAGCTCCATACCTCCAGAGCTCCAGGGCTCCATAGCTCCATACCTCCAGAGCTCCATACCTCCAGAGCTCCATACCTCCAGAGCTCCATAGCACCAGAGCTCCATGGCTTCAGAGCTCCATAGCACCATAGCTCCATACCTCCAGAGCTCCAGGGCTCCATAGCTCCATACCTCCAGAGCTCCATACCTCCAGAGCTCCATACCTCCAGAGCTCCATAGCACCAGAGCTCCATGGCTTCAGAGCTCCATAGCACCATAGCTCCATACCTCCAGAGCTCCAGGGCTCCATAGCTCCATACCTCCAGAGCTCCATACCTCCAGAGCTCCATACCTCCAGAGCTCCAGAGCTCCATAGCACCAGAGCTCCATGGCTTCAGAGCTCCATAGCACCATAGCTCCATACCTCCAGAGCTCCAGGGCTCCATAGCTCCATACCTCCAGAGCTCCATACCTCCAGAGCTCCAGAGCTCCATAGCACCAGAGCTCCATGGCTTCAGAGCTCCATAGCACCATAGCTCCATACCTCCAGAGCTCCAGGGCACCATAGCTCCATACCTCCAGAGCTCCATACCTCCAGAGCTCCATACCTCCAGAGCTCCATAGCTCCATAGCACCAGAGCTCCATAGCTCCATAGCACCAGAGCTCCATAGCACCAGAGCTCCATAGCACCAGAGCTCCATAGCTCCATAGCACCAGAGCTCCATAGCTCCATAGCACCAGAGCTCCATAGCTCCATAGCACCAGAGCTCCATACTTCCAGAGCTCCATAGCTCCATAGCTCCATAGCACCAGAGCTCCATAGCTCCATAGCACCAGAGCTCCATGGCTTCAGAGCTCCATAGCACCATAGCTCCATACCTCCAGAGCTCCAGGGCTCCATAGCTCCATACCTCCAGAGCTCCATACCTCCAGAGCTCCATACCTCCAGAGCTCCATAGCACCAGAGCTCCATAGCTCCATAGCACCAGAGCTCCATAGCACCAGAGCTCCATAGCACCAGAGCTCCATAGCTCCATAGCACCAGAGCTCCATAGCTCCATAGCACCAGAGCTCCATACTTCCAGAGCTCCATAGCTCCATAGCTCCATAGCACCAGAGCTCCATAGCTCCATAGCACCAGAGCTCCATAGCTCCATAGCACCAGAGCTCCATACTTCCATAGCTCCATAGCTCCATACCTCCAGAGCTCCATAGCTCCATAGCTCCATACCTCCAGAGCTCCATAGCTCCAGAGCTCCATAGCTCCATAGCTCCATAGCACCAGAGCTCCATAGCTCCATAGCACCAGAGCTCCATACTTCCATAGCTCCAGGGCTCCATAGCTCCAGGGCTCCATACCTCCAGAGCTCCATAGCTCCATACTTCCAGAGCTCCATAGCTCCATACTTCCATAGCTCCATACTTCCATACCTCCATAGCTCCATACTTCCATAGCACCAGAGCTCCATACTTCCATAGCACCAGAGCTCCATACCTCCAGAGCTCCAGAGCTCCAGCCTGGGTGGCTGGTGGCTCCATAGCTCCAAACTTCCATAGCTCTAAGTCAGAGAGTTGGCGAAAATTGCACTAAGTGCGAAAGCCCATTCATTTACAACGGCGTGTCCACAAGGCGGCGACATTTCCCCGTTACCGGTGGCTGCGCGGCGGGTGAGTGACAGAGCTTATCCGAGCGGCTGGAACTCTGCGCCGGCGTGGTCGAGCGTGAGGCCTCGGCCCTTTGGCTGCCTGGTACCTAAAACACTTCCATTGATCCAGCCACGGAGGGTGCTGGCTGGTGGCTCCATACCTCCATAGCTCCATAGCACCAGAGCTCCATAGCTCCATAGCACCAGAGCTCCATGGCTTCAGAGCTCCATAGCACCATAGCTCCATACCTCCAGAGCTCCAGGGCTCCATAGCTCCATACCTCCAGAGCTCCATACCTCCAGAGCTCCATACCTCCAGAGCTCCATAGCACCAGAGCTCCATGGCTTCAGAGCTCCATAGCACCATAGCTCCATACCTCCAGAGCTCCAGGGCTCCATAGCTCCATACCTCCAGAGCTCCATACCTCCAGAGCTCCATACCTCCAGAGCTCCATAGCACCAGAGCTCCATGGCTTCAGAGCTCCATAGCACCATAGCTCCATACCTCCAGAGCTCCAGGGCTCCATAGCTCCATACCTCCAGAGCTCCATACCTCCAGAGCTCCATACCTCCAGAGCTCCATAGCACCAGAGCTCCATGGCTTCAGAGCTCCATAGCACCATAGCTCCATACCTCCAGAGCTCCAGGGCTCCATAGCTCCATACCTCCAGAGCTCCATACCTCCAGAGCTCCATACCTCCAGAGCTCCAGAGCTCCATAGCACCAGAGCTCCATGGCTTCAGAGCTCCATAGCACCATAGCTCCATACCTCCAGAGCTCCAGGGCTCCATAGCTCCATACCTCCAGAGCTCCAGAGCTCCATAGCACCAGAGCTCCATAGCACCAGAGCTCCATGGCTTCAGAGCTCCATAGCACCATAGCTCCATACCTCCAGAGCTCCAGGGCTCCATAGCTCCATACCTCCAGAGCTCCATACCTCCAGAGCTCCAGAGCTCCATAGCACCAGAGCTCCATGGCTTCAGAGCTCCATAGCACCATAGCTCCATACCTCCAGAGCTCCAGGGCTCCAAAGCTCCATACCTCCAGAGCTCCATACCTCCAGAGCTCCATACCTCCAGAGCTCCATAGCTCCATAGCACCAGAGCTCCATAGCTCCATAGCACCAGAGCTCCATAGCACCAGAGCTCCATAGCACCAGAGCTCCATAGCTCCATAGCACCAGAGCTCCATAGCTCCATAGCACCAGAGCTCCATAGCTCCATAGCACCAGAGCTCCATACTTCCAGAGCTCCATAGCTCCATAGCTCCATAGCACCAGAGCTCCATAGCTCCATAGCACCAGAGCTCCATAGCTCCATAGCACCAGAGCTCCATACTTCCATAGCTCCATAGCTCCATACCTCCAGAGCTCCATAGCTCCATAGCTCCATACCTCCAGAGCTCCATAGCTCCAGAGCTCCATAGCTCCATAGCACCAGAGCTCCATAGCTCCATAGCTCCATAGCACCAGAGCTCCATACTTCCATAGCTCCAGGGCTCCATAGCTCCAGGGCTCCATAGCTCCATACCTCCAGAGCTCCATAGCTCCATACTTCCAGAGCTCCATAGCTCCATAGCACCAGAGCTCCATAGCTCCATAGCACCAGAGCTCCATAGCTCCATAGCACCAGAGCTCCATAGCTCCATAGCACCAGAGCTCCATAGCTCCATAGCTCCAGGGCTCCATAGCTCCATAGCTCCAGGGCTCCATAGCTCCATAGCTCCAGGGCTCCATAGCTCCATAGCTCCATACCTCCAGAGCTCCATACCTCCAGAGCTCCATACCTCCATAGCACCAGAGCTCCATAGCTCCAGGGCTCCAGGGCTCCATAGCTCCATACCTCCAGAGCTCCATAGCTCCATACTTCCAGAGCTCCATAGCTCCATACTTCCATAGCTCCATAGCTCCATACTTCCATAGCACCTGAGCTCCATACCTCCAGAGCTCCATAGCTCCAGCCTGGGTGGCTGGTGGCTCCATAGCTCCATACTTCCATAGCTCTAAGTCAGAGAGTTGGCGAAAAAAATTGCACTAAGTGCGAAAGCCCATTCATTTACAACGGCGTGTCCGCCAGGCGGCGACATTTCCCCGTTACCGGTGGCTGCGCGGCGGGTGAGTGACAGAGCTTATCCGAGCGGCTGGAACTCTGCGCCGGCGTGGTCGAGCGTGAGGCCTCGGCCCTTTGGCTGCCTGGTACCTAAAACACTTCCATTGATCCAGCCACGGAGGGTGCTGGCTGGTGGCTCCATACCTCCATAGCTCCATAGCTCCATAGCACCAGAGCTCCATAGCTCCATAGCACCAGAGCTCCATGGCTTCAGAGCTCCATAGCACCATAGCTCCATACCTCCAGAGCTCCAGGGCTCCATAGCTCCATACCTCCAGAGCTCCATACCTCCAGAGCTCCATACCTCCAGAGCTCCATAGCACCATAGCTCCATGGCTTCAGAGCTCCATAGCACCATAGCTCCATACCTCCAGAGCTCCAGGGCTCCATAGCTCCATACCTCCAGAGCTCCATACCTCCAGAGCTCCATACCTCCAGAGCTCCATAGCACCAGAGCTCCATGGCTTCAGAGCTCCATAGCACCATAGCTCCATACCTCCAGAGCTCCAGGGCTCCATAGCTCCATACCTCCAGAGCTCCATACCGCCAGAGCTCCATACCTCCAGAGCTCCAGAGCTCCATAGCACCAGAGCTCCATGGCTTCAGAGCTCCATAGCACCATAGCTCCATACCTCCAGAGCTCCAGGGCTCCATAGCTCCATACCTCCAGAGCTCCATACCTCCAGAGCTCCAGAGCTCCATAGCACCAGAGCTCCATGGCTTCAGAGCTCCATAGCACCATAGCTCCATACCTCCAGAGCTCCAGGGCTCCATAGCTCCATACCTCCAGAGCTCCATACCTCCAGAGCTCCATACCTCCAGAGCTCCATAGCTCCATAGCACCAGAGCTCCATAGCTCCATAGCACCAGAGCTCCATAGCACCAGAGCTCCATAGCTCCATAGGACCAGAGCTCCATAGCTCCATAGCACCAGAGCTCCATAGCTCCATAGCACCAGAGCTCCATACTTCCAGAGCTCCATAGCTCCATAGCTCCATAGCACCAGAGCTCCATAGCTCCATAGCACCAGAGCTCCATGGCTTCAGAGCTCCATAGCACCATAGCTCCATACCTCCAGAGCTCCAGGGCTCCATAGCTCCATACCTCCAGAGCTCCATACCTCCAGAGCTCCATACCTCCAGAGCTCCATAGCACCAGAGCTCCATAGCTCCATAGCACCAGAGCTCCATAGCACCAGAGCTCCATAGCACCAGAGCTCCATAGCTCCATAGCACCAGAGCTCCATAGCTCCATAGCACCAGAGCTCCATACTTCCAGAGCTCCATAGCTCCATAGCTCCATAGCACCAGAGCTCCATAGCTCCATAGCACCAGAGCTCCATAGCTCCATAGCACCAGAGCTCCATACTTCCATAGCTCCATAGCTCCATACCTCCAGAGCTCCATAGCTCCATAGCTCCATACCTCCAGAGCTCCATAGCTCCAGAGCTCCATAGCTCCATAGCTCCATAGCACCAGAGCTCCATAGCTCCATAGCACCAGAGCTCCATACTTCCATAGCTCCAGGGCTCCATAGCTCCAGGGCTCCATACCTCCAGAGCTCCATAGCTCCATACTTCCAGAGTTCCATAGCTCCATACTTCCATAGCTCCATACTTCCATACCTCCATAGCTCCATACTTCCATAGCACCAGAGCTCCATACTTCCATAGCACCAGAGCTCCATACCTCCAGAGCTCCAGAGCTCCAGCCTGGGTGGCTGGTGGCTCCATAGCTCCATACTTCCATAGCTCTAAGTCAGAGAGTTGGCGAAAATTGCACTAAGTGCGAAAGCCCATTCATTTACAACGGCGTGTCCACAAGGCGGCGACATTTCCCCGTTACCGGTGGCTGCGCGGCGGGTGAGTGACAGAGCTTATCCGAGCGGCTGGAACTCTGCGCCGGCGTGGTCGAGCGTGAGGCCTCGGCCCTTTGGCTGCCTGGTACCTAAAACACTTCCATTGATCCAGCCACGGAGGGTGCTGGCTGGTGGCTCCATACCTCCATAGCTCCATAGCACCAGAGCTCCATAGCTCCATAGCACCAGAGCTCCATGGCTTCAGAGCTCCATAGCACCATAGCTCCATACCTCCAGAGCTCCAGGGCTCCATAGCTCCATACCTCCAGAGCTCCATACCTCCAGAGCTCCATACCTCCAGAGCTCCATAGCACCAGAGCTCCATGGCTTCAGAGCTCCATAGCACCATAGCTCCATACCTCCAGAGCTCCAGGGCTCCATAGCTCCATACCTCCAGAGCTCCATACCTCCAGAGCTCCATACCTCCAGAGCTCCATAGCACCAGAGCTCCATGGCTTCAGAGCTCCATAGCACCATAGCTCCATACCTCCAGAGCTCCAGGGCTCCATAGCTCCATACCTCCAGAGCTCCATACCTCCAGAGCTCCATACCTCCAGAGCTCCATAGCACCAGAGCTCCATGGCTTCAGAGCTCCATAGCACCATAGCTCCATACCTCCAGAGCTCCAGGGCTCCATAGCTCCATACCTCCAGAGCTCCATACCTCCAGAGCTCCATACCTCCAGAGCTCCAGAGCTCCATAGCACCAGAGCTCCATGGCTTCAGAGCTCCATAGCACCATAGCTCCATACCTCCAGAGCTCCAGGGCTCCATAGCTCCATACCTCCAGAGCTCCATACCTCCAGAGCTCCAGAGCTCCATAGCACCAGAGCTCCATGGCTTCAGAGCTCCATAGCACCATAGCTCCATACCTCCAGAGCTCCAGGGCTCCATAGCTCCATACCTCCAGAGCTCCATACCTCCAGAGCTCCAGAGCTCCATAGCACCAGAGCTCCATGGCTTCAGAGCTCCATAGCACCATAGCTCCATACCTCCAGAGCTCCAGGGCTCCAAAGCTCCATACCTCCAGAGCTCCATACCTCCAGAGCTCCATAGCTCCAGAGCTCCATAGCTCCATAGCACCAGAGCTCCATAGCTCCATAGCACCAGAGCTCCATACTTCCATAGCTCCAGGGCTCCATAGCTCCAGGGCTCCATAGCTCCATACCTCCAGAGCTCCATAGCTCCATACTTCCAGAGCTCCATAGCTCCATAGCACCAGAGCTCCATAGCTCCATAGCACCAGAGCTCCATAGCTCCATAGCACCAGAGCTCCATAGCTCCATAGCACCAGAGCTCCATAGCTCCATAGCTCCAGGGCTCCATAGCTCCATAGCTCCAGGGCTCCATAGCTCCATAGCTCCAGGGCTCCATAGCTCCATAGCTCCATACCTCCAGAGCTCCATACCTCCAGAGCTCCATACCTCCATAGCACCAGAGCTCCATAGCTCCAGGGCTCCAGGGCTCCATAGCTCCATACCTCCAGAGCTCCATAGCTCCATACTTCCAGAGCTCCATAGCTCCATAGCTCCATACTTCCATAGCTCCATAGCTCCATACTTCCATAGCACCTGAGCTCCATACCTCCAGAGCTCCATAGCTCCAGCCTGGGTGGCTGGTGGCTCCATAGCTCCATACTTCCATAGCTCTAAGTCAGAGAGTTGGCGAAAATTGCACTAAGTGCGAAAGCCCATTCATTTACAACGGCGTGTCCGCCAGGCGGCGACATTTCCCCGTTACCGGTGGCTGCGCGGCGGGTGAGTGACAGAGCTTATCCGAGCGGCTGGAACTCTGCGCCGGCGTGGTCGAGCGTGAGGCCTCGGCCCCTTGGCTGCCTGGTACCTAAAACACTTCCATTGATCCAGCCACGGAGGGTGCTGGCTGGTGGCTCCATACCTCCATAGCTCCATAGCACCAGAGCTCCATAGCTCCATAGCACCAGAGCTCCATGGCTTCAGAGCTCCATAGCACCATAGCTCCATACCTCCAGAGCTCCAGGGCTCCATAGCTCCATACCTCCAGAGCTCCATACCTCCAGAGCTCCATACCTCCAGAGCTCCATAGCACCAGAGCTCCATGGCTTCAGAGCTCCATAGCACCATAGCTCCATACCTCCAGAGCTCCAGGGCTCCATAGCTCCATACCTCCAGAGCTCCATACCTCCAGAGCTCCATACCTCCAGAGCTCCATAGCACCAGAGCTCCATGGCTTCAGAGCTCCATAGCACCATAGCCTCCAGAGCTCCAGGGCTCCATAGCTCCATACCTCCAGAGCTCCATACCTCCAGAGCTCCAGAGCTCCATAGCACCAGAGCTCCATGGCTTCAGAGCTCCATAGCTCCATACCTCCAGAGCTCCAGGGCTCCATAGCTCCATACCTCCAGAGCTCCATACCTCCAGAGCTCCAGAGCTCCATAGCACCAGAGCTCCATGGCTTCAGAGCTCCATAGCACCATAGCTCCATACCTCCAGAGCTCCAGGGCTCCATAGCTCCATACCTCCAGAGCTCCATACCTCCAGAGCTCCATACCTCCAGAGCTCCATAGCTCCATAGCACCAGAGCTCCATAGCTCCATAGCACCAGAGCTCCATAGCACCAGAGCTCCATAGCACCAGAGCTCCATAGCTCCATAGCACCAGAGCTCCATAGCTCCATAGCACCAGAGCTCCATACTTCCAGAGCTCCATAGCTCCATAGCTCCATAGCACCAGAGCTCCATAGCTCCATAGCACCAGAGCTCCATAGCTCCATAGCACCAGAGCTCCATACTTCCATAGCTCCATAGCTCCATAGCTCCATACCTCCAGAGCTCCATAGCTCCATAGCTCCATACCTCCAGAGCTCCATAGCTCCAGAGCTCCATAGCTCCATAGCTCCATAGCACCAGAGCTCCATAGCTCCATAGCACCAGAGCTCCATACTTCCATAGCTCCAGGGCTCCATAGCTCCAGGGCTCCATACCTCCAGAGCTCCATAGCTCCATACTTCCAGAGCTCCATAGCTCCATACTTCCATAGCTCCATACTTCCATACCTCCATAGCTCCATACTTCCATAGCACCAGAGCTCCATACTTCCATAGCACCAGAGCTCCATACCTCCAGAGCTCCAGAGCTCCAGCCTGGGTGGCTGGTGGCTCCATAGCTCCATACTTCCATAGCTCTAAGTCAGAGAGTTGGCGAAAATTGCACTAAGTGCGAAAGCCCATTCATTTACAACGGCGTGTCCACAAGGCGGCGACATTTCCCCGTTACCGGTGGCTGCGCGGCGGGTGAGTGACAGAGCTTATCCGAGCGGCTGGAACTCTGCGCCGGCGTGGTCGAGCGTGAGGCCTCGGCCCTTTGGCTGCCTGGTACCTAAAACACTTCCATTGATCCAGCCACGGAGGGTGCTGGCTGGTGGCTCCATACCTCCATAGCTCCATAGCACCAGAGCTCCATAGCTCCATAGCACCAGAGCTCCATGGCTTCAGAGCTCCATAGCACCATAGCTCCATACCTCCAGAGCTCCAGGGCTCCAAAGCTCCATACTTCCAGAGCTCCATACCTCCAGAGCTCCATACCTCCAGAGCTCCATAGCTCCATAGCACCAGAGCTCCATAGCTCCATAGCACCAGAGCTCCATAGCACCATAGCTCCATAGCACCAGAGCTCCATAGCTCCATAGCACCAGAGCTCCATAGCTCCATAGCACCAGAGCTCCATAGCTCCATAGCACCAGAGCTCCATACTTCCAGAGCTCCATAGCTCCATAGCTCCATAGCACCAGAGCTCCATAGCTCCATAGCACCAGAGCTCCATAGCTCCATAGCACCAGAGCTCCATACTTCCATAGCTCCATAGCTCCATACCTCCAGAGCTCCATAGCTCCATACCTCCAGAGCTCCATAGCTCCAGAGCTCCATAGCTCCATAGCACCAGAGCTCCATAGCTCCATAGCACCAGAGCTCCATACTTCCATAGCTCCAGGGCTCCATAGCTCCAGGGCTCCATAGCTCCATACCTCCAGAGCTCCATAGCTCCATACCTCCAGAGCTCCATAGCTCCATACTTCCAGAGCTCCATAGCTCCATAGCACCAGAGCTCCATAGCTCCATAGCACCAGAGCTCCATAGCTCCATAGCACCAGAGCTCCATAGCTCCATAGCACCAGAGCTCCATAGCTCCATAGCTCCAGGGCTCCATAGCTCCATAGCTCCAGGGCTCCATAGCTCCATAGCTCCAGGGCTCCATAGCTCCAGGGCTCCAGGGCTCCATAGCTCCATACCTCCAGAGCTCCATAGCTCCATACTTCCAGAGCTCCATAGCTCCATAGCTCCATACTTCCATAGCTCCATAGCTCCATACTTCCATAGCACCAGAGCTCCATACCTCCAGAGCTCCATAGCTCCAGCCTGGGTGGCTGGTGGCTCCATAGCTCCATACTTCCATAGCTCCAGTCAGAGAGTTGGCGAAAATTGCACTAAGTGCGAAAGCCCATTCATTTACAACGGCGTGTCCACAAGGCGGCGACATTTCCCCGTTACCGGTGGCTGCGCGGCGGGTGAGTGACAGAGCTTATCCGAGCGGCTGGAACTCTGCGCCGGCATGGTCGAGCGTGAGGCCTCGGCCCTTTGGCTGCCTGGTACCTAAAACACTTCCATTGATCCAGCCACGGAGGGTGCTGGCTGGTGGCTCCATACCTCCATAGCTCCATAGCACCAGAGCTCCATAGCTCCATAGCACCAGAGCTCCATGGCTTCAGAGCTCCATAGCACCATAGCTCCATACCTCCAGAGCTCCAGGGCTCCATAGCTCCATACCTCCAGAGCTCCATACCTCCAGAGCTCCATACCTCCAGAGCTCCATAGCACCAGAGCTCCATGGCTTCAGAGCTCCATAGCACCATAGCTCCATACCTCCAGAGCTCCAGGGCTCCATAGCTCCATACCTCCAGAGCTCCATACCTCCAGAGCTCCATACCTCCAGAGCTCCATAGCACCAGAGCTCCATGGCTTCAGAGCTCCATAGCACCATAGCTCCATACCTCCAGAGCTCCAGGGCTCCATAGCTCCATACCTCCAGAGCTCCATACCTCCAGAGCTCCATACCTCCAGAGCTCCAGAGCTCCATAGCACCAGAGCTCCATGGCTTCAGAGCTCCATAGCACCATAGCTCCATACCTCCAGAGCTCCAGGGCTCCATAGCTCCATACCTCCAGAGCTCCATACCTCCAGAGCTCCAGAGCTCCATAGCACCAGAGCTCCATGGCTTCAGAGCTCCATAGCACCATAGCTCCATACCTCCAGAGCTCCAGGGCTCCATAGCTCCATACCTCCAGAGCTCCATACCTCCAGAGCTCCATACCTCCAGAGCTCCATAGCTCCATAGCACCAGAGCTCCATAGCTCCATAGCACCAGAGCTCCATAGCACCAGAGCTCCATAGCACCAGAGCTCCATAGCTCCATAGCACCAGAGCTCCATAGCTCCATAGCACCAGAGCTCCATAGCTCCATAGCACCAGAGCTCCATACTTCCAGAGCTCCATAGCTCCATAGCTCCATAGCACCAGAGCTCCATAGCTCCATAGCACCAGAGCTCCATGGCTTCAGAGCTCCATAGCACCATAGCTCCATACCTCCAGAGCTCCAGGGCTCCATAGCTCCATACCTCCAGAGCTCCATACCTCCAGAGCTCCATACCTCCAGAGCTCCATAGCACCAGAGCTCCATAGCTCCATAGCACCAGAGCTCCATAGCACCAGAGCTCCATAGCACCAGAGCTCCATAGCTCCATAGCTCCATAGCACCAGAGCTCCATAGCTCCATAGCACCAGAGCTCCATACTTCCAGAGCTCCATAGCTCCATAGCTCCATAGCACCAGAGCTCCATAGCTCCATAGCACCAGAGCTCCATAGCTCCATAGCACCAGAGCTCCATACTTCCATAGCTCCATAGCTCCATACCTCCAGAGCTCCATAGCTCCATAGCTCCATACCTCCAGAGCTCCATAGCTCCAGAGCTCCATAGCTCCATAGCTCCATAGCACCAGAGCTCCATAGCTCCATAGCACCAGAGCTCCATACTTCCATAGCTCCAGGGCTCCATAGCTCCAGGGCTCCATACCTCCAGAGCTCCATAGCTCCATACTTCCAGAGCTCCATAGCTCCATACTTCCATAGCTCCATACTTCCATACCTCCATAGCTCCATACTTCCATAGCACCAGAGCTCCATACTTCCATAGCACCAGAGCTCCATACCTCCAGAGCTCCAGAGCTCCAGCCTGGGTGGCTGGTGGCTCCATAGCTCCATACTTCCATAGCTCTAAGTCAGAGAGTTGGCGAAAATTGCACTAAGTGCGAAAGCCCATTCATTTACAACGGCGTGTCCACAAGGCGGCGACATTTCCCCGTTACCGGTGGCTGCGCGGCGGGTGAGTGACAGAGCTTATCCGAGCGGCTGGAACTCTGCGCCGGCGTGGTCGAGCGTGAGGCCTCGGCCCTTTGGCTGCCTGGTACCTAAAACACTTCCATTGATCCAGCCACGGAGGGTGCTGGCTGGTGGCTCCATACCTCCATAGCTCCATAGCACCAGAGCTCCATAGCTCCATAGCACCAGAGCTCCATGGCTTCAGAGCTCCATAGCACCATAGCTCCATACCTCCAGAGCTCCAGGGCTCCATAGCTCCATACCTCCAGAGCTCCATACCTCCAGAGCTCCATACCTCCAGAGCTCCATAGCACCAGAGCTCCATGGCTTCAGAGCTCCATAGCACCATAGCTCCATACCTCCAGAGCTCCAGGGCTCCATAGCTCCATACCTCCAGAGCTCCATACCTCCAGAGCTCCATACCTCCAGAGCTCCAGAGCTCCATAGCACCAGAGCTCCATGGCTTCAGAGCTCCATAGCACCATAGCTCCATACCTCCAGAGCTCCAGGGCTCCATAGCTCCATACCTCCAGAGCTCCATACCTCCAGAGCTCCAGAGCTCCATAGCACCAGAGCTCCATGGCTTCAGAGCTCCATAGCACCATAGCTCCATACCTCCAGAGCTCCAGGGCTCCATAGCTCCATACCTCCAGAGCTCCATACCTCCAGAGCTCCAGAGCTCCATAGCACCAGAGCTCCATGGCTTCAGAGCTCCATAGCACCATAGCTCCATACCTCCAGAGCTCCAGGGCTCCAAAGCTCCATACCTCCAGAGCTCCATACCTCCAGAGCTCCATACCTCCAGAGCTCCATAGCTCCATAGCACCAGAGCTCCATAGCTCCATAGCACCAGAGCTCCATAGCACCAGAGCTCCATAGCACCAGAGCTCCATAGCTCCATAGCACCAGAGCTCCATAGCTCCATAGCACCAGAGCTCCATAGCTCCATAGCACCAGAGCTCCATACTTCCAGAGCTCCATAGCTCCATAGCTCCATAGCACCAGAGCTCCATAGCTCCATAGCACCAGAGCTCCATAGCTCCATAGCACCAGAGCTCCATACTTCCATAGCTCCATAGCTCCATACCTCCAGAGCTCCATAGCTCCATAGCTCCATACCTCCAGAGCTCCATAGCTCCAGAGCTCCATAGCTCCATAGCACCAGAGCTCCATAGCTCCATAGCACCAGAGCTCCATACTTCCATAGCTCCAGGGCTCCATAGCTCCAGGGCTCCATAGCTCCATACCTCCAGAGCTCCATAGCTCCATACTTCCAGAGCTCCATAGCTCCATAGCACCAGAGCTCCATAGCTCCATAGCACCAGAGCTCCATAGCTCCATAGCACCAGAGCTCCATAGCTCCATAGCACCAGAGCTCCATAGCTCCATAGCTCCAGGGCTCCATAGCTCCATAGCTCCAGGGCTCCATAGCTCCATAGCTCCAGGGCTCCATAGCTCCATAGCTCCATACCTCCAGAGCTCCATACCTCCAGAGCTCCATACCTCCATAGCACCAGAGCTCCATAGCTCCAGGGCTCCAGGGCTCCATAGCTCCATACCTCCAGAGCTCCATAGCTCCATACTTCCAGAGCTCCATAGCTCCATAGCTCCATACTTCCATAGCTCCATAGCTCCATACTTCCATAGCACCTGAGCTCCATACCTCCAGAGCTCCATAGCTCCAGCCTGGGTGGCTGGTGGCTCCATAGCTCCATACTTCCATAGCTCTAAGTCAGAGAGTTGGCGAAAATTGCACTAAGTGCGAAAGCCCATTCATTTACAACGGCGTGTCCGCCAGGCGGCGACATTTCCCCGTTACCGGTGGCTGCGCGGCGGGTGAGTGACAGAGCTTATCCGAGCGGCTGGAACTCTGCGCCGGCGTGGTCGAGCGTGAGGCCTCGGCCCTTTGGCTGCCTGGTACCTAAAACACTTCCATTGATCCAGCCACGGAGGGTGCTGGCTGGTGGCTCCATACCTCCATAGCTCCATAGCACCAGAGCTCCATAGCTCCATAGCACCAGAGCTCCATGGCTTCAGAGCTCCATAGCACCATAGCTCCATACCTCCAGAGCTCCAGGGCTCCATAGCTCCATACCTCCAGAGCTCCATACCTCCAGAGCTCCATACCTCCAGAGCTCCATAGCACCAGAGCTCCATGGCTTCAGAGCTCCATAGCACCATAGCTCCATACCTCCAGAGCTCCAGGGCTCCATAGCTCCATACCTCCAGAGCTCCATACCTCCAGAGCTCCATACCTCCAGAGCTCCATAGCACCAGAGCTCCATGGCTTCAGAGCTCCATAGCACCATAGCTCCATACCTCCAGAGCTCCATAGCTCCATACCTCCAGAGCTCCATACCTCCAGAGCTCCAGAGCTCCATAGCACCAGAGCTCCATGGCTTCAGAGCTCCATAGCTCCATACCTCCAGAGCTCCAGGGCTCCATAGCTCCATACCTCCAGAGCTCCATACCTCCAGAGCTCCAGAGCTCCATAGCACCAGAGCTCCATGGCTTCAGAGCTCCATAGCACCATAGCTCCATACCTCCAGAGCTCCAGGGCTCCATAGCTCCATACCTCCAGAGCTCCATACCTCCAGAGCTCCATACCTCCAGAGCTCCATAGCTCCATAGCACCAGAGCTCCATAGCTCCATAGCACCAGAGCTCCATAGCACCAGAGCTCCATAGCACCAGAGCTCCATAGCTCCATAGCACCAGAGCTCCATAGCTCCATAGCACCAGAGCTCCATACTTCCAGAGCTCCATAGCTCCATAGCTCCATAGCACCAGAGCTCCATAGCTCCATAGCACCAGAGCTCCATAGCTCCATAGCACCAGAGCTCCATACTTCCATAGCTCCATAGCTCCATACCTCCAGAGCTCCATAGCTCCATAGCTCCATACCTCCAGAGCTCCATAGCTCCATAGCTCCATAGCTCCATAGCTCCATAGCTCCAGAGCTCCATAGCTCCATAGCACCAGAGCTCCATACTTCCATAGCTCCAGGGCTCCATAGCTCCAGGGCTCCATACCTCCAGAGCTCCATAGCTCCATACTTCCAGAGCTCCATAGCTCCATACTTCCATAGCTCCATACTTCCATACCTCCATAGCTCCATACTTCCATAGCACCAGAGCTCCATACTTCCATAGCACCAGAGCTCCATACCTCCAGAGCTCCAGAGCTCCAGCCTGGGTGGCTGGTGGCTCCATAGCTCCATACTTCCATAGCTCTAAGTCAGAGAGTTGGCGAAAATTGCACTAAGTGCGAAAGCCCATTCATTTACAACGGCGTGTCCACAAGGCGGCGACATTTCCCCGTTACCGGTGGCTGCGCGGCGGGTGAGTGACAGAGCTTATCCGAGCGGCTGGAACTCTGCGCCGGCGTGGTCGAGCGTGAGGCCTCGGCCCTTTGGCTGCCTGGTACCTAAAACACTTCCATTGATCCAGCCACGGAGGGTGCTGGCTGGTGGCTCCATACCTCCATAGCTCCATAGCACCAGAGCTCCATAGCTCCATAGCACCAGAGCTCCATGGCTTCAGAGCTCCATAGCACCATAGCTCCATACCTCCAGAGCTCCAGGGCTCCATAGCTCCATACCTCCAGAGCTCCATACCTCCAGAGCTCCATACCTCCAGAGCTCCATAGCACCAGAGCTCCATGGCTTCAGAGCTCCATAGCACCATAGCTCCATACCTCCAGAGCTCCAGGGCTCCATAGCTCCATACCTCCAGAGCTCCATACCTCCAGAGCTCCATACCTCCAGAGCTCCAGAGCTCCATAGCACCAGAGCTCCATGGCTTCAGAGCTCCATAGCACCATAGCTCCATACCTCCAGAGCTCCAGGGCTCCATAGCTCCATACCTCCAGAGCTCCATACCTCCAGAGCTCCAGAGCTCCATAGCACCAGAGCTCCATGGCTTCAGAGCTCCATAGCACCATAGCTCCATACCTCCAGAGCTCCAGGGCTCCATAGCTCCATACCTCCAGAGCTCCATACCTCCAGAGCTCCAGAGCTCCATAGCACCAGAGCTCCATGGCTTCAGAGCTCCATAGCACCATAGCTCCATACCTCCAGAGCTCCAGGGCTCCAAAGCTCCATACCTCCAGAGCTCCATACCTCCAGAGCTCCATACCTCCAGAGCTCCATAGCTCCATAGCACCAGAGCTCCATAGCTCCATAGCACCAGAGCTCCATAGCACCAGAGCTCCATAGCACCAGAGCTCCATAGCTCCATAGCACCAGAGCTCCATAGCTCCATAGCACCAGAGCTCCATAGCTCCATAGCACCAGAGCTCCATACTTCCAGAGCTCCATAGCTCCATAGCTCCATAGCACCAGAGCTCCATAGCTCCATAGCACCAGAGCTCCATAGCTCCATAGCACCAGAGCTCCATACTTCCATAGCTCCATAGCTCCATACCTCCAGAGCTCCATAGCTCCATAGCTCCATACCTCCAGAGCTCCATAGCTCCAGAGCTCCATAGCTCCATAGCACCAGAGCTCCATAGCTCCATAGCACCAGAGCTCCATACTTCCATAGCTCCAGGGCTCCATAGCTCCAGGGCTCCATAGCTCCATACCTCCAGAGCTCCATAGCTCCATACTTCCAGAGCTCCATAGCTCCATAGCACCAGAGCTCCATAGCTCCATAGCACCAGAGCTCCATAGCTCCATAGCACCAGAGCTCCATAGCTCCATAGCACCAGAGCTCCATAGCTCCATAGCTCCAGGGCTCCATAGCTCCATAGCTCCAGGGCTCCATAGCTCCATAGCTCCAGGGCTCCATAGCTCCATAGCTCCATACCTCCAGAGCTCCATACCTCCAGAGCTCCATACCTCCATAGCACCAGAGCTCCATAGCTCCAGGGCTCCAGGGCTCCATAGCTCCATACCTCCAGAGCTCCATAGCTCCATACTTCCAGAGCTCCATAGCTCCATAGCTCCATACTTCCATAGCTCCATAGCTCCATACTTCCATAGCACCTGAGCTCCATACCTCCAGAGCTCCATAGCTCCAGCCTGGGTGGCTGGTGGCTCCATAGCTCCATACTTCCATAGCTCTAAGTCAGAGAGTTGGCGAAAATTGCACTAAGTGCGAAAGCCCATTCATTTACAACGGCGTGTCCGCCAGGCGGCGACATTTCCCCGTTACCGGTGGCTGCGCGGCGGGTGAGTGACAGAGCTTATCCGAGCGGCTGGAACTCTGCGCCGGCGTGGTCGAGCGTGAGGCCTCGGCCCTTTGGCTGCCTGGTACCTAAAACACTTCCATTGATCCAGCCACGGAGGGTGCTGGCTGGTGGCTCCATACCTCCATAGCTCCATAGCACCAGAGCTCCATAGCTCCATAGCACCAGAGCTCCATGGCTTCAGAGCTCCATAGCACCATAGCTCCATACCTCCAGAGCTCCAGGGCTCCATAGCTCCATACCTCCAGAGCTCCATACCTCCAGAGCTCCATACCTCCAGAGCTCCATAGCACCAGAGCTCCATGGCTTCAGAGCTCCATAGCACCATAGCTCCATACCTCCAGAGCTCCAGGGCTCCATAGCTCCATACCTCCAGAGCTCCATACCTCCAGAGCTCCATACCTCCAGAGCTCCATAGCACCAGAGCTCCATGGCTTCAGAGCTCCATAGCACCATAGCTCCATACCTCCAGAGCTCCAGGGCTCCATAGCTCCATACCTCCAGAGCTCCATACCTCCAGAGCTCCAGAGCTCCATAGCACCAGAGCTCCATGGCTTCAGAGCTCCATAGCTCCATACCTCCAGAGCTCCAGGGCTCCATAGCTCCATACCTCCAGAGCTCCATACCTCCAGAGCTCCAGAGCTCCATAGCACCAGAGCTCCATGGCTTCAGAGCTCCATAGCACCATAGCTCCATACCTCCAGAGCTCCAGGGCTCCATAGCTCCATACCTCCAGAGCTCCATACCTCCAGAGCTCCATACCTCCAGAGCTCCATAGCTCCATAGCACCAGAGCTCCATAGCTCCATAGCACCAGAGCTCCATAGCACCAGAGCTCCATAGCACCAGAGCTCCATAGCTCCATAGCACCAGAGCTCCATAGCTCCATAGCACCAGAGCTCCATACTTCCAGAGCTCCATAGCTCCATAGCTCCATAGCACCAGAGCTCCATAGCTCCATAGCACCAGAGCTCCATAGCTCCATAGCACCAGAGCTCCATACTTCCATAGCTCCATAGCTCCATACCTCCAGAGCTCCATAGCTCCATAGCTCCATACCTCCAGAGCTCCATAGCTCCAGAGCTCCATAGCTCCATAGCTCCATAGCACCAGAGCTCCATAGCTCCATAGCACCAGAGCTCCATACTTCCATAGCTCCAGGGCTCCATAGCTCCAGGGCTCCATACCTCCAGAGCTCCATAGCTCCATACTTCCAGAGCTCCATAGCTCCATACTTCCATAGCTCCATACTTCCATACCTCCATAGCTCCATACTTCCATAGCACCAGAGCTCCATACTTCCATAGCACCAGAGCTCCATACCTCCAGAGCTCCATAGCACCAGAGCTCCATGGCTTCAGAGCTCCATAGCACCATAGCTCCATACCTCCAGAGCTCCAGGGCTCCATAGCTCCATACCTCCAGAGCTCCATACCTCCAGAGCTCCATACCTCCAGAGCTCCATAGCTCCATAGCACCAGAGCTCCATAGCTCCATAGCACCAGAGCTCCATAGCACCAGAGCTCCATAGCACCAGAGCTCCATAGCTCCATAGCACCAGAGCTCCATAGCTCCATAGCACCAGAGCTCCATAGCTCCATAGCACCAGAGCTCCATACTTCCAGAGCTCCATAGCTCCATAGCTCCATAGCACCAGAGCTCCATAGCTCCATAGCACCAGAGCTCCATGGCTTCAGAGCTCCATAGCACCATAGCTCCATACCTCCAGAGCTCCAGGGCTCCATAGCTCCATACCTCCAGAGCTCCATACCTCCAGAGCTCCATACCTCCAGCGCTCCATAGCACCAGAGCTCCATAGCTCCATAGCACCAGAGCTCCATAGCACCAGAGCTCCATAGCACCAGAGCTCCATAGCTCCATAGCACCAGAGCTCCATAGCTCCATAGCACCAGAGCTCCATACTTCCAGAGCTCCATAGCTCCATAGCTCCATAGCACCAGAGCTCCATAGCTCCATAGCACCAGAGCTCCATAGCTCCATAGCACCAGAGCTCCATACTTCCATAGCTCCATAGCTCCATACCTCCAGAGCTCCATAGCTCCATAGCTCCATACCTCCAGAGCTCCATAGCTCCAGAGCTCCATAGCTCCATAGCTCCATAGCACCAGAGCTCCATAGCTCCATAGCACCAGAGCTCCATACTTCCATAGCTCCAGGGCTCCATAGCTCCAGGGCTCCATACCTCCAGAGCTCCATAGCTCCATACTTCCAGAGCTCCATAGCTCCATACTTCCATAGCTCCATACTTCCATACCTCCATAGCTCCATACTTCCATAGCACCAGAGCTCCATACTTCCATAGCACCAGAGCTCCATACCTCCAGAGCTCCAGAGCTCCAGCCTGGGTGGCTGGTGGCTCCATAGCTCCATACTTCCATAGCTCTAAGTCAGAGAGTTGGCGAAAATTGCACTAAGTGCGAAAGCCCATTCATTTACAACGGCGTGTCCACAAGGCGGCGACATTTCCCCGTTACCGGTGGCTGCGCGGCGGGTGAGTGACAGAGCTTATCCGAGCGGCTGGAACTCTGCGCCGGCGTGGTCGAGCGTGAGGCCTCGGCCCTTTGGCTGCCTGGTACCTAAAACACTTCCATTGATCCAGCCACGGAGGGTGCTGGCTGGTGGCTCCATACCTCCATAGCTCCATAGCACCAGAGCTCCATAGCTCCATAGCACCAGAGCTCCATGGCTTCAGAGCTCCATAGCACCATAGCTCCATACCTCCAGAGCTCCAGGGCTCCATAGCTCCATACCTCCAGAGCTCCATACCTCCAGAGCTCCATACCTCCAGAGCTCCATAGCACCAGAGCTCCATGGCTTCAGAGCTCCATAGCACCATAGCTCCATACCTCCAGAGCTCCAGGGCTCCATAGCTCCATACCTCCAGAGCTCCATACCTCCAGAGCTCCATACCTCCAGAGCTCCAGAGCTCCATAGCACCAGAGCTCCATGGCTTCAGAGCTCCATAGCACCATAGCTCCATACCTCCAGAGCTCCAGGGCTCCATAGCTCCATACCTCCAGAGCTCCATACCTCCAGAGCTCCAGAGCTCCATAGCACCAGAGCTCCATGGCTTCAGAGCTCCATAGCACCATAGCTCCATACCTCCAGAGCTCCAGGGCTCCATAGCTCCATACCTCCAGAGCTCCATACCTCCAGAGCTCCAGAGCTCCATAGCACCAGAGCTCCATGGCTTCAGAGCTCCATAGCACCATAGCTCCATACCTCCAGAGCTCCAGGGCTCCAAAGCTCCATACCTCCAGAGCTCCATACCTCCAGAGCTCCATACCTCCAGAGCTCCATAGCTCCATAGCACCAGAGCTCCATAGCTCCATAGCACCAGAGCTCCATAGCACCAGAGCTCCATAGCACCAGAGCTCCATAGCTCCATAGCACCAGAGCTCCATAGCTCCATAGCACCAGAGCTCCATAGCTCCATAGCACCAGAGCTCCATACTTCCAGAGCTCCATAGCTCCATAGCTCCATAGCACCAGAGCTCCATAGCTCCATAGCACCAGAGCTCCATAGCTCCATAGCACCAGAGCTCCATACTTCCATAGCTCCATAGCTCCATACCTCCAGAGCTCCATAGCTCCATAGCTCCATACCTCCAGAGCTCCATAGCTCCAGAGCTCCATAGCTCCATAGCACCAGAGCTCCATAGCTCCATAGCACCAGAGCTCCATACTTCCATAGCTCCAGGGCTCCATAGCTCCAGGGCTCCATAGCTCCATACCTCCAGAGCTCCATAGCTCCATACTTCCAGAGCTCCATAGCTCCATAGCACCAGAGCTCCATAGCTCCATAGCACCAGAGCTCCATAGCTCCATAGCACCAGAGCTCCATAGCTCCATAGCACCAGAGCTCCATAGCTCCATAGCTCCAGGGCTCCATAGCTCCATAGCTCCAGGGCTCCATAGCTCCATAGCTCCAGGGCTCCATAGCTCCATAGCTCCATACCTCCAGAGCTCCATACCTCCAGAGCTCCATACCTCCATAGCACCAGAGCTCCATAGCTCCAGGGCTCCAGGGCTCCATAGCTCCATACCTCCAGAGCTCCATAGCTCCATACTTCCAGAGCTCCATAGCTCCATAGCTCCATACTTCCATAGCTCCATAGCTCCATACTTCCATAGCACCTGAGCTCCATA
Organism: Syngnathus leptorhynchus; assembly: GCF_054491065.1. Taxonomy (NCBI): domain Eukaryota; kingdom Metazoa; phylum Chordata; class Actinopteri; order Syngnathiformes; family Syngnathidae; genus Syngnathus; species Syngnathus leptorhynchus. Next base: position 232,523 of record NW_028232032.1, read on the forward strand.
CCTCCAGAGCTCCATAGCTCCAGCCTGGGTGGCTGGTGGCTCCATAGCTCCATACTTCCATAGCTCTAAGTCAGAGAGTTGGCGAAAATTGCACTAAGTGCGAAAGCCCATTCATTTACAACGGCGTGTCCGCCAGGCGGCGACATTTCCCCGTTACCGGTGGCTGCGCGGCGGGTGAGTGACAGAGCTTATCCGAGCGGCTGGAACTCTGCGCCGGCGTGGTCGAGCGTGAGGCCTCGGCCCTTTGGCTGCCTGGTACCTAAAACACTTCCATTGATCCAGCCACGGAGGGTGCTGGCTGGTGGCTCCATACCTCCATAGCTCCATAGCACCAGAGCTCCATAGCTCCATAGCACCAGAGCTCCATGGCTTCAGAGCTCCATAGCACCATAGCTCCAGAGCTCCAGGGCTCCATAGCTCCATACCTCCAGAGCTCCATACCTCCAGAGCTCCATACCTCCAGAGCTCCATAGCACCAGAGCTCCATGGCTTCAGAGCTCCATAGCACCATAGCTCCATACCTCCAGAGCTCCAGGGCTCCATAGCTCCATACCTCCAGAGCTCCATACCTCCAGAGCTCCATAGCACCAGAGCTCCATGGCTTCAGAGCTCCATAGCACCATAGCTCCATACCTCCAGAGCTCCAGGGCTCCATAGCTCCATACCTCCAGAGCTCCATACCTCCAGAGCTCCAGAGCTCCATAGCACCAGAGCTCCATGACTTCAGAGCTCCATAGCTCCATACCTCCAGAGCTCCAGGGCTCCATAGCTCCATACCTCCAGAGCTCCATACCTCCAGAGCTCCAGAGCTCCATAGCACCAGAGCTCCATGGCTTCAGAGCTCCATAGCACCATAGCTCCATACCTCCAGAGCTCCAGGGCTCCATAGCTCCATACCTCCAGAGCTCCATACCTCCAGAGCTCCATACCTCCAGAGCTCCATAGCTCCATAGCACCAGAGCTCCATAGCTCCATAGCACCAGAGCTCCATAGCACCAGAGCTCCATAGCACCAGAGCTCCATAGCTCCATAGCACCAGAGCTCCATAGCTCCATAGCACCAGAGCTCCATACTTCCAGAGCTCCATAGCTCCATAGCTCCATAGCACCAGAGCTCCATAGCTCCATAGCACCAGAGCTCCATAGCTCCATAGCACCAGAGCTCCATACTTCCATAGCTCCATAGCTCCATACCTCCAGAGCTCCATAGCTCCATAGCTCCATACCTCCAGAGCTCCATAGCTCCAGAGCTCCATAGCTCCATAGCTCCATAGCACCAGAGCTCCATAGCTCCATAGCACCAGAGCTCCATACTTCCATAGCTCCAGGGCTCCATAGCTCCAGGGCTCCATACCTCCAGAGCTCCATAGCTCCATACTTCCAGAGCTCCATAGCTCCATACTTCCATAGCTCCATACTTCCATACCTCCATAGCTCCATACTTCCATAGCACCAGAGCTCCATACTTCCATAGCACCAGAGCTCCATACCTCCAGAGCTCCAGAGCTCCAGCCTGGGTGGCTGGTGGCTCCATAGCTCCATACTTCCATAGCTCTAAGTCAGAGAGTTGGCGAAAATTGCACTAAGTGCGAAAGCCCATTCATTTACAACGGCGTGTCCACAAGGCGGCGACATTTCCCCGTTACCGGTGGCTGCGCGGCGGGTGAGTGACAGAGCTTATCCGAGCGGCTGGAACTCTGCGCCGGCGTGGTCGAGCGTGAGGCCTCGGCCCTTTGGCTGCCTGGTACCTAAAACACTTCCATTGATCCAGCCACGGAGGGTGCTGGCTGGTGGCTCCATACCTCCATAGCTCCATAGCACCAGAGCTCCATAGCTCCATAGCACCAGAGCTCCATGGCTTCAGAGCTCCATAGCACCATAGCTCCATACCTCCAGAGCTCCAGGGCTCCATAGCTCCATACCTCCAGAGCTCCATACCTCCAGAGCTCCATACCTCCAGAGCTCCATAGCACCAGAGCTCCATGGCTTCAGAGCTCCATAGCACCATAGCTCCATACCTCCAGAGCTCCAGGGCTCCATAGCTCCATACCTCCAGAGCTCCATACCTCCAGAGCTCCATACCTCCAGAGCTCCATAGCACCAGAGCTCCATGGCTTCAGAGCTCCATAGCACCATAGCTCCATACCTCCAGAGCTCCAGGGCTCCATAGCTCCATACCTCCAGAGCTCCATACCTCCAGAGCTCCATACCTCCAGAGCTCCATAGCACCAGAGCTCCATGGCTTCAGAGCTCCATAGCACCATAGCTCCATACCTCCAGAGCTCCAGGGCTCCATAGCTCCATACCTCCAGAGCTCCATACCTCCAGAGCTCCATACCTCCAGAGCTCCAGAGCTCCATAGCACCAGAGCTCCATGGCTTCAGAGCTCCATAGCACCATAGCTCCATACCTCCAGAGCTCCAGGGCTCCATAGCTCCATACCTCCAGAGCTCCATACCTCCAGAGCTCCATACCTCCAGAGCTCCAGAGCTCCATAGCACCAGAGCTCCATGGCTTCAGAGCTCCATAGCACCATAGCTCCATACCTCCAGAGCTCCAGGGCTCCATAGCTCCATACCTCCAGAGCTCCAGAGCTCCATAGCACCAGAGCTCCATGGCTTCAGAGCTCCATAGCACCATAGCTCCATACCTCCAGAGCTCCAGGGCTCCAAAGCTCCATACCTCCAGAGCTCCATACCTCCAGAGCTCCATACCTCCAGAGCTCCATAGCTCCATAGCACCAGAGCTCCATAGCTCCATAGCACCAGAGCTCCATAGCACCAGAGCTCCATAGCACCAGAGCTCCATAGCTCCATAGCACCAGAGCTCCATAGCTCCATAGCACCAGAGCTCCATAGCTCCATAGCACCAGAGCTCCATACTTCCAGAGCTCCATAGCTCCATAGCTCCATAGCACCAGAGCTCCATAGCTCCATAGCACCAGAGCTCCATAGCTCCATAGCACCAGAGCTCCATACTTCCATAGCTCCATAGCTCCATACCTCCAGAGCTCCATAGCTCCATAGCTCCATACCTCCAGAGCTCCATAGCTCCAGAGCTCCATAGCTCCATAGCACCAGAGCTCCATAGCTCCATAGCACCAGAGCTCCATACTTCCATAGCTCCAGGGCTCCATAGCTCCAGGGCTCCATAGCTCCATACCTCCAGAGCTCCATAGCTCCATACTTCCAGAGCTCCATAGCTCCATAGCACCAGAGCTCCATAGCTCCATAGCACCAGAGCTCCATAGCTCCATAGCACCAGAGCTCCATAGCTCCATAGCACCAGAGCTCCATAGCTCCATAGCTCCAGGGCTCCATAGCTCCATAGCTCCAGGGCTCCATAGCTCCATAGCTCCAGGGCTCCATAGCTCCATAGCTCCATACCTCCAGAGCTCCATACCTCCAGAGCTCCATACCTCCATAGCACCAGAGCTCCATAGCTCCAGGGCTCCAGAGCTCCATAGCTCCATACTTCCATAGCTCCATACTTCCATACCTCCATAGCTCCATAGCTCCATACTTCCATAGCACCAGAGCTCCATACTTCCATAGCACCAGAGCTCCATACCTCCAGAGCTCCATAGCTCCAGCCTGGGTGGCTGGTGGCTCCATAGCTCCATACTTCCATAGCTCTAAGTCAGAGAGTTGGCGAAAATTGCACTAAGTGCGAAAGCCCATTCATTTACAACGGCGTGTCCGCCAGGCGGCGACATTTCCCCGTTACCGGTGGCTGCGCGGCGGGTGAGTGACAGAGCTTATCCGAGCGGCTGGAACTCTGCGCCGGCGTGGTCGAGCGTGAGGCCTCGGCCCTTTGGCTGCCTGGTACCTAAAACACTTCCATTGATCCAGCCACGGAGGGTGCTGGCTGGTGGCTCCATACCTCCATAGCTCCATAGCACCAGAGCTCCATAGCTCCATAGCACCAGAGCTCCATGGCTTCAGAGCTCCATAGCACCATAGCTCCATACCTCCAGAGCTCCAGGGCTCCATAGCTCCATACCTCCAGAGCTCCATACCTCCAGAGCTCCATACCTCCAGAGCTCCATAGCACCAGAGCTCCATGGCTTCAGAGCTCCATAGCACCATAGCTCCATACCTCCAGAGCTCCAGGGCTCCATAGCTCCATACCTCCAGAGCTCCATACCTCCAGAGCTCCATACCTCCAGAGCTCCATAGCACCAGAGCTCCATGGCTTCAGAGCTCCATAGCACCATAGCTCCATACCTCCAGAGCTCCAGGGCTCCATAGCTCCATACCTCCAGAGCTCCATACCTCCAGAGCTCCATACCTCCAGAGCTCCAGATCTCCATAGCACCAGAGCAACATGGCTTCAGAGCTCCATAGCACCATAGCTCCATACCTCCAGAGCTCCAGGGCTCCATAGCTCCATACCTCCAGAGCTCCATACTTCCAGAGCTCCAGAGCTCCATAGCACCAGAGCTCCATGGCTTCAGAGCTCCATAGCACCATAGCTCCATACCTCCAGAGCTCCAGGGCTCCATAGCTCCATACCTCCAGAGCTCCATACCTCCAGAGCTCCATACCTCCAGAGCTCCATAGCTCCATAGCACCAGAGCTCCATAGCTCCATAGCACCAGAGCTCCATAGCACCAGAGCTCCATAGCACCAGAGCTCCATAGCTCCATAGCACCAGAGCTCCATAGCTCCATAGCACCAGAGCTCCATAGCTCCATAGCACCAGAGCTCCATACTTCCAGAGCTCCATAGCTCCATAGCTCCATAGCACCAGAGCTCCATAGCTCCATAGCACCAGAGCTCCATGGCTTCAGAGCTCCATAGCACCATAGCTCCATACCTCCAGAGCTCCAGGGCTCCATAGCTCCATACCTCCAGAGCTCCATACCTCCAGAGCTCCATACCTCCAGAGCTCCATAGCACCAGAGCTCCATAGCTCCATAGCACCAGAGCTCCATAGCACCAGAGCTCCATAGCACCAGAGCTCCATAGCTCCATAGCACCAGAGCTCCATAGCTCCATAGCACCAGAGCTCCATACTTCCAGAGCTCCATAGCTCCATAGCTCCATAGCACCAGAGCTCCATAGCTCCATAGCACCAGAGCTCCATAGCTCCATAGCACCAGAGCTCCATACTTCCATAGCTCCATAGCTCCATACCTCCAGAGCTCCATAGCTCCATAGCTCCATACCTCCAGAGCTCCATAGCTCCAGAGCTCCATAGCTCCATAGCTCCATAGCACCAGAGCTCCATAGCTCCATAGCACCAGAGCTCCATACTTCCATAGCTCCAGGGCTCCATAGCTCCAGGGCTCCATACCTCCAGAGCTCCATAGCTCCATACTTCCAGAGCTCCATAGCTCCATACTTCCATAGCTCCATACTTCCATACCTCCATAGCTCCATACTTCCATAGCACCAGAGCTCCATACTTCCATAGCACCAGAGCTCCATACCTCCAGAGCTCCAGAGCTCCAGCCTGGGTGGCTGGTGGCTCCATAGCTCCATACTTCCATAGCTCTAAGTCAGAGAGTTGGCGAAAATTGCACTAAGTGCGAAAGCCCATTCATTTACAACGGCGTGTCCACAAGGCGGCGACATTTCCCCGTTACCGGTGGCTGCGCGGCGGGTGAGTGACAGAGCTTATCCGAGCGGCTGGAACTCTGCGCCGGCGTGGTCGAGCGTGAGGCCTCGGCCCTTTGGCTGCCTGGTACCTAAAACACTTCCATTGATCCAGCCACGGAGGGTGCTGGCTGGTGGCTCCATACCTCCATAGCTCCATAGCACCAGAGCTCCATAGCTCCATAGCACCAGAGCTCCATGGCTTCAGAGCTCCATAGCACCATAGCTCCATACCTCCAGAGCTCCAGGGCTCCATAGCTCCATACCTCCAGAGCTCCATACCTCCAGAGCTCCATAGCACCAGAGCTCCATGGCTTCAGAGCTCCATAGCACCATAGCTCCATACCTCCAGAGCTCCAGGGCTCCATAGCTCCATACCTCCAGAGCTCCATACCTCCAGAGCTCCATACCTCCAGAGCTCTATAGCACCAGAGCTCCATGGCTTCAGAGCTCCATAGCACCATAGCTCCATACCTCCAGAGCTCCAGGGCTCCATAGCTCCATACCTCCAGAGCTCCATACCTCCAGAGCTCCATACCTCCAGAGCTCCAGAGCTCCATAGCACCAGAGCTCCATGGCTTCAGAGCTCCATAGCACCATAGCTCCATACCTCCAGAGCTCCAGGGCTCCATAGCTCCATACCTCCAGAGCTCCAGAGCTCCATAGCACCAGAGCTCCATGGCTTCAGAGCTCCATAGCACCATAGCTCCATACCTCCAGAGCTCCAGGGCTCCATAGCTCCATACCTCCAGAGCTCCATACCTCCAGAGCTCCAGAGCTCCATAGCACCAGAGCTCCATGGCTTCAGAGCTCCATAGCACCATAGCTCCATACCTCCAGAGCTCCAGGGCTCCAAAGCTCCATACCTCCAGAGCTCCATACCTCCAGAGCTCCATACCTCCAGAGCTCCATAGCTCCATAGCACCAGAGCTCCATAGCTCCATAGCACCAGAGCTCCATAGCACCAGAGCTCCATAGCACCAGAGCTCCATAGCTCCATAGCACCAGAGCTCCATAGCTCCATAGCACCAGAGCTCCATAGCTCCATAGCACCAGAGCTCCATACTTCCAGAGCTCCATAGCTCCATAGCTCCATAGCACCAGAGCTCCATAGCTCCATAGCACCAGAGCTCCATAGCTCCATAGCACCAGAGCTCCATACTTCCATAGCTCCATAGCTCCATACCTCCAGAGCTCCATAGCTCCATAGCTCCATACCTCCAGAGCTCCATAGCTCCAGAGCTCCATAGCTCCATAGCACCAGAGCTCCATAGCTCCATAGCACCAGAGCTCCATACTTCCATAGCTCCAGGGCTCCATAGCTCCAGGGCTCCATAGCTCCATACCTCCAGAGCTCCATAGCTCCATACTTCCAGAGCTCCATAGCTCCATAGCACCAGAGCTCCATAGCTCCATAGCACCAGAGCTCCATAGCTCCATAGCACCAGAGCTCCATAGCTCCATAGCACCAGAGCTCCATAGCTCCATAGCTCCAGGGCTCCATAGCTCCATAGCTCCAGGGCTCCATAGCTCCATAGCTCCAGGGCTCCATAGCTCCATAGCTCCATACCTCCAGAGCTCCATACCTCCAGAGCTCCATACCTCCATAGCACCAGAGCTCCATAGCTCCAGGGCTCCAGGGCTCCATAGCTCCATACCTCCAGAGCTCCATAGCTCCATACTTCCAGAGCTCCATAGCTCCATAGCTCCATACTTCCATAGCTCCATAGCTCCATACTTCCATAGCACCTGAGCTCCATACCTCCAGAGCTCCATAGCTCCAGCCTGGGTGGCTGGTGGCTCCATAGCTCCATACTTCCATAGCTCTAAGTCAGAGAGTTGGCGAAAATTGCACTAAGTGCGAAAGCCCATTCATTTACAACGGCGTGTCCGCCAGGCGGCGACATTTCCCTGTTACCGGTGGCTGCGCGGCGGGTGAGTGACAGAGCTTATCCGAGCGGCTGGAACTCTGCGCCGGCGTGGTCGAGCGTGAGGCCTCGGCCCTTTGGCTGCCTGGTACCTAAAACACTTCCATTGATCCAGCCACGGAGGGTGCTGGCTGGTGGCTCCATACCTCCATAGCTCCATAGCACCAGAGCTCCATAGCTCCATAGCACCAGAGCTCCATGGCTTCAGAGCTCCATAGCACCATAGCTCCATACCTCCAGAGCTCCAGGGCTCCATAGCTCCATACCTCCAGAGCTCCATACCTCCAGAGCTCCATACCTCCAGAGCTCCATAGCACCATAGCTCCATGGCTTCAGAGCTCCATAGCACCATAGCTCCATACCTCCAGAGCTCCAGGGCTCCATAGCTCCATACCTCCAGAGCTCCATACCTCCAAAGCTCCATACCTCCAGAGCTCCATAGCACCAGAGCTCCATGGCTTCAGAGCTCCATAGCACCATAGCTCCATACCTCCAGAGCTCCAGGGCTCCATAGCTCCATACCTCCAGAGCTCCATACCGCCAGAGCTCCATACCTCCAGAGCTCCAGAGCTCCATAGCACCAGAGCTCCATGGCTTCAGAGCTCCATAGCACCATAGCTCCATACCTCCAGAGCTCCAGGGCTCCATAGCTCCATACCTCCAGAGCTCCATACCTCCAGAGCTCCATGGCTTCAGAGCTCCATAGCACCATAGCTCCATACCTCCAGAGCTCCAGGGCTCCATAGCTCCATACCTCCAGAGCTCCATACCTCCAGAGCTCCATACCTCCAGAGCTCCATAGCACCAGAGCTCCATGGCTTCAGAGCTCCATAGCACCATAGCTCCATACCTCCAGAGCTCCAGGGCTCCATAGCTCCATACCTCCAGAGCTCCATACCTCCAGAGCTCCATACCTCCAGAGCTCCATAGCACCAGAGCTCCATGGCTTCAGAGCTCCATAGCACCATAGCTCCATACCTCCAGAGCTCCAGGGCTCCATAGCTCCATACCTCCAGAGCTCCATACCTCCAGAGCTCCATACCTCCAGAGCTCCAGAGCTCCATAGCACCAGAGCTCCATGGCTTCAGAGCTCCATAGCTCCATACCTCCAGAGCTCCAGGGCTCCATAGCTCCATACCTCCAGAGCTCCATACCTCCAGAGCTCCAGAGCTCCATAGCACCAGAGCTCCATGGCTTCAGAGCTCCATAGCACCATAGCTCCATACCTCCAGAGCTCCAGGGCTCCATAGCTCCATACCTCCAGAGCTCCATACCTCCAGAGCTCCATACCTCCAGAGCTCCATAGCTCCATAGCACCAGAGCTCCATAGCTCCATAGCACCAGAGCTCCATAGCACCAGAGCTCCATAGCACCAGAGCTCCATAGCTCCATAGCACCAGAGCTCCATAGCTCCATAGCACCAGAGCTCCATACTTCCAGAGCTCCATAGCTCCATAGCTCCATAGCACCAGAGCTCCATAGCTCCATAGCACCAGAGCTCCATAGCTCCATAGCACCAGAGCTCCATACTTCCATAGCTCCATAGCTCCATACCTCCAGAGCTCCATAGCTCCATAGCTCCATACCTCCAGAGCTCCATAGCTCCAGAGCTCCATAGCTCCATAGCTCCATAGCACCAGAGCTCCATAGCTCCATAGCACCAGAGCTCCATACTTCCATAGCTCCAGGGCTCCATAGCTCCAGGGCTCCATACCTCCAGAGCTCCATAGCTCCATACTTCCAGAGCTCCATAGCTCCATACTTCCATAGCTCCATACTTCCATACCTCCATAGCTCCATACTTCCATAGCACCAGAGCTCCATACTTCCATAGCACCAGAGCTCCATACCTCCAGAGCTCCAGAGCTCCAGCCTGGGTGGCTGGTGGCTCCATAGCTCCATACTTCCATAGCTCTAAGTCAGAGAGTTGGCGAAAATTGCACTAAGTGCGAAAGCCCATTCATTTACAACGGCGTGTCCACAAGGCGGCGACATTTCCCCGTTACCGGTGGCTGCGCGGCGGGTGAGTGACAGAGCTTATCCGAGCGGCTGGAACTCTGCGCCGGCGTGGTCGAGCGTGAGGCCTCGGCCCTTTGGCTGCCTGGTACCTAAAACACTTCCATTGATCCAGCCACGGAGGGTGCTGGCTGGTTCTCCATACCTCCATAGCTCCATAGCACCAGAGCTCCATAGCTCCATAGCACCAGAGCTCCATGGCTTCAGAGCTCCATAGCACCATAGCTCCATACCTCCAGAGCTCCAGGGCTCCAAAGCTCCATACCTCCAGAGCTCCATACCTCCAGAGCTCCATACCTCCAGAGCTCCATAGCTCCATAGCACCAGAGCTCCATAGCTCCATAGCACCAGAGCTCCATAGCACCATAGCTCCATAGCACCAGAGCTCCATAGCTCCATAGCACCAGAGCTCCATAGCTCCATAGCACCAGAGCTCCATAGCTCCATAGCACCAGAGCTCCATACTTCCAGAGCTCCATAGCTCCATAGCTCCATAGCACCAGAGCTCCATAGCTCCATAGCACCAGAGCTCCATAGCTCCATAGCACCAGAGCTCCATACTTCCATAGCTCCATAGCTCCATACCTCCAGAGCTCCATAGCTCCATACCTCCAGAGCTCCATAGCTCCAGAGCTCCATAGCTCCATAGCACCAGAGCTCCATAGCTCCATAGCACCAGAGCTCCATACTTCCATAGCTCCAGGGCTCCATAGCTCCAGGGCTCCATAGCTCCATACCTCCAGAGCTCCATAGCTCCATACCTCCATAGCTCCATAGCTCCATACTTCCAGAGCTCCATAGCTCCAGAGCTCCATAGCACCATAGCTCCATGGCTTCAGAGCTCCATAGCACCATAGCTCCATACCTCCAGAGCTCCAGGGCTCCATAGCTCCATACCTCCAGAGCTCCATACCTCCATACTTCCAGAGCTCCATAGCTCCATAGCTCCATACTTCCATAGCTCCATAGCTCCATACTTCCATAGCACCTGAGCTCCATACCTCCAGAGCTCCATAGCTCCAGCCTGGGTGGCTGGTGGCTCCATAGCTCCATACTTCCATAGCTCTAAGTCAGAGAGTTGGCGAAAATTGCACTAAGTGCGAAAGCCCATTCATTTACAACGGCGTGTCCGCCAGGCGGCGACATTTCCCTGTTACCGGTGGCTGCGCGGCGGGTGAGTGACAGAGCTTATCCGAGCGGCTGGAACTCTGCGCCGGCGTGGTCGAGCGTGAGGCCTCGGCCCTTTGGCTGCCTGGTACCTAAAACACTTCCATTGATCCAGCCACGGAGGGTGCTGGCTGGTGGCTCCATACCTCCATAGCTCCATAGCACCAGAGCTCCATAGCTCCATAGCACCAGAGCTCCATGGCTTCAGAGCTCCATAGCACCATAGCTCCATACCTCCAGAGCTCCAGGGCTCCATAGCTCCATACCTCCAGAGCTCCATACCTCCAGAGCTCCATACCTCCAGAGCTCCATAGCACCATAGCTCCATGGCTTCAGAGCTCCATAGCACCATAGCTCCATACCTCCAGAGCTCCAGGGCTCCATAGCTCCATACCTCCAGAGCTCCATACCTCCAAAGCTCCATACCTCCAGAGCTCCATAGCACCAGAGCTCCATGGCTTCAGAGCTCCATAGCACCATAGCTCCATACCTCCAGAGCTCCAGGGCTCCATAGCTCCATACCTCCAGAGCTCCATACCGCCAGAGCTCCATACCTCCAGAGCTCCAGAGCTCCATAGCACCAGAGCTCCATGGCTTCAGAGCTCCATAGCACCATAGCTCCATACCTCCAGAGCTCCAGGGCTCCATAGCTCCATACCTCCAGAGCTCCATACCTCCAGAGCTCCAGAGCTCCATAGCACCAGAGCTCCATGGCTTCAGAGCTCCATAGCACCATAGCTCCATACCTCCAGAGCTCCAGGGCTCCATAGCTCCATACCTCCAGAGCTCCATACCTCCAGAGCTCCATACCTCCAGAGCTCCATAGCACCAGAGCTCCATACTTCCATAGCACCAGAGCTCCATACCTCCAGAGCTCCAGAGCTCCAGCCTGGGTGGCTGGTGGCTCCATAGCTCCATACTTCCATAGCTCTAAGTCAGAGAGTTGGCGAAAATTGCACTAAGTGCGAAAGCCCATTCATTTACAACGGCGTGTCCACAAGGCGGCGACATTTCCCCGTTACCGGTGGCTGCGCGGCGGGTGAGTGACAGAGCTTATCCGAGCGGCTGGAACTCTGCGCCGGCGTGGTCGAGCGTGAGGCCTCGGCCCTTTGGCTGCCTGGTACCTAAAACACTTCCATTGATCCAGCCACGGAGGGTGCTGGCTGGTGGCTCCATACCTCCATAGCTCCATAGCACCAGAGCTCCATAGCTCCATAGCACCAGAGCTCCATGGCTTCAGAGCTCCATAGCACCATAGCTCCATACCTCCAGAGCTCCAGGGCTCCAAAGCTCCATACCTCCAGAGCTCCATACCTCCAGAGCTCCATACCTCCAGAGCTCCATAGCTCCATAGCACCAGAGCTCCATAGCTCCATAGCACCAGAGCTCCATAGCACCATAGCTCCATAGCACCAGAGCTCCATAGCTCCATAGCACCAGAGCTCCATAGCTCCATAGCACCAGAGCTCCATAGCTCCATAGCACCAGAGCTCCATACTTCCAGAGCTCCATAGCTCCATAGCTCCATAGCACCAGAGCTCCATAGCTCCATAGCACCAGAGCTCCATAGCTCCATAGCACCAGAGCTCCATACTTCCATAGCTCCATAGCTCCATACCTCCAGAGCTCCATAGCTCCATACCTCCAGAGCTCCATAGCTCCAGAGCTCCATAGCTCCATAGCACCAGAGCTCCATAGCTCCATAGCACCAGAGCTCCATACTTCCATAGCTCCAGGGCTCCATAGCTCCAGGGCTCCATAGCTCCATACCTCCAGAGCTCCATAGCTCCATACCTCCATAGCTCCATAGCTCCATACTTCCAGAGCTCCATAGCTCCAGAGCTCCATAGCACCATAGCTCCATGGCTTCAGAGCTCCATAGCACCATAGCTCCATACCTCCAGAGCTCCAGGGCTCCATAGCTCCATACCTCCAGAGCTCCATAGCTCCATACTTCCAGAGCTCCATAGCTCCATAGCTCCATACTTCCATAGCTCCATAGCTCCATACTTCCATAGCACCTGAGCTCCATACCTCCAGAGCTCCATAGCTCCAGCCTGGGTGGCTGGTGGCTCCATAGCTCCATACTTCCATAGCTCTAAGTCAGAGAGTTGGCGAAAATTGCACTAAGTGCGAAAGCCCATTCATTTACAACGGCGTGTCCGCCAGGCGGCGACATTTCCCTGTTACCGGTGGCTGCGCGGCGGGTGAGTGACAGAGCTTATCCGAGCGGCTGGAACTCTGCGCCGGCGTGGTCGAGCGTGAGGCCTCGGCCCTTTGGCTGCCTGGTACCTAAAACACTTCCATTGATCCAGCCACGGAGGGTGCTGGCTGGTGGCTCCATACCTCCATAGCTCCATAGCACCAGAGCTCCATAGCTCCATAGCACCAGAGCTCCATGGCTTCAGAGCTCCATAGCACCATAGCTCCATACCTCCAGAGCTCCAGGGCTCCATAGCTCCATACCTCCAGAGCTCCATACCTCCAGAGCTCCATACCTCCAGAGCTCCATAGCACCATAGCTCCATGGCTTCAGAGCTCCATAGCACCATAGCTCCATACCTCCAGAGCTCCAGGGCTCCATAGCTCCATACCTCCAGAGCTCCATACCTCCAAAGCTCCATACCTCCAGAGCTCCATAGCACCAGAGCTCCATGGCTTCAGAGCTCCATAGCACCATAGCTCCATACCTCCAGAGCTCCAGGGCTCCATAGCTCCATACCTCCAGAGCTCCATACCGCCAGAGCTCCATACCTCCAGAGCTCCAGAGCTCCATAGCACCAGAGCTCCATGGCTTCAGAGCTCCATAGCACCATAGCTCCATACCTCCAGAGCTCCAGGGCTCCATAGCTCCATACCTCCAGAGCTCCATACCTCCAGAGCTCCAGAGCTCCATAGCACCAGAGCTCCATGGCTTCAGAGCTCCATAGCACCATAGCTCCATACCTCCAGAGCTCCAGGGCTCCATAGCTCCATACCTCCAGAGCTCCATACCTCCAGAGCTCCATACCTCCAGAGCTCCATAGCACCAGAGCTCCATGGCTTCAGAGCTCCATAGCACCATAGCTCCATACCTCCAGAGCTCCAGGGCTCCATAGCTCCATACCTCCAGAGCTCCATACCTCCAGAGCTCCATACCTCCAGAGCTCCATAGCACCAGAGCTCCATGGCTTCAGAGCTCCATAGCACCATAGCTCCATACCTCCAGAGCTCCAGGGCTCCATAGCTCCATACCTCCAGAGCTCCATACCTCCAGAGCTCCATACCTCCAGAGCTCCAGAGCTCCATAGCACCAGAGCTCCATGGCTTCAGAGCTCCATAGCTCCATACCTCCAGAGCTCCAGGGCTCCATAGCTCCATACCTCCAGAGCTCCATACCTCCAGAGCTCCAGAGCTCCATAGCACCAGAGCTCCATGGCTTCAGAGCTCCATAGCACCATAGCTCCATACCTCCAGAGCTCCAGGGCTCCATAGCTCCATACCTCCAGAGCTCCATACCTCCAGAGCTCCATACCTCCAGAGCTCCATAGCTCCATAGCACCAGAGCTCCATAGCTCCATAGCACCAGAGCTCCATAGCACCAGAGCTCCATAGCACCAGAGCTCCATAGCTCCATAGCACCAGAGCTCCATAGCTCCATAGCACCAGAGCTCCATACTTCCAGAGCTCCATAGCTCCATAGCTCCATAGCACCAGAGCTCCATAGCTCCATAGCACCAGAGCTCCATAGCTCCATAGCACCAGAGCTCCATACTTCCATAGCTCCATAGCTCCATACCTCCAGAGCTCCATAGCTCCATAGCTCCATACCTCCAGAGCTCCATAGCTCCAGAGCTCCATAGCTCCATAGCTCCATAGCACCAGAGCTCCATAGCTCCATAGCACCAGAGCTCCATACTTCCATAGCTCCAGGGCTCCATAGCTCCAGGGCTCCATACCTCCAGAGCTCCATAGCTCCATACTTCCAGAGCTCCATAGCTCCATACTTCCATAGCTCCATACTTCCATACCTCCATAGCTCCATACTTCCATAGCACCAGAGCTCCATACTTCCATAGCACCAGAGCTCCATACCTCCAGAGCTCCAGAGCTCCAGCCTGGGTGGCTGGTGGCTCCATAGCTCCATACTTCCATAGCTCTAAGTCAGAGAGTTGGCGAAAATTGCACTAAGTGCGAAAGCCCATTCATTTACAACGGCGTGTCCACAAGGCGGCGACATTTCCCCGTTACCGGTGGCTGCGCGGCGGGTGAGTGACAGAGCTTATCCGAGCGGCTGGAACTCTGCGCCGGCGTGGTCGAGCGTGAGGCCTCGGCCCTTTGGCTGCCTGGTACCTAAAACACTTCCATTGATCCAGCCACGGAGGGTGCTGGCTGGTGGCTCCATACCTCCATAGCTCCATAGCACCAGAGCTCCATAGCTCCATAGCACCAGAGCTCCATGGCTTCAGAGCTCCATAGCACCATAGCTCCATACCTCCAGAGCTCCAGGGCTCCAAAGCTCCATACCTCCAGAGCTCCATACCTCCAGAGCTCCATACCTCCAGAGCTCCATAGCTCCATAGCACCAGAGCTCCATAGCTCCATAGCACCAGAGCTCCATAGCACCATAGCTCCATAGCACCAGAGCTCCATAGCTCCATAGCACCAGAGCTCCATAGCTCCATAGCACCAGAGCTCCATAGCTCCATAGCACCAGAGCTCCATACTTCCAGAGCTCCATAGCTCCATAGCTCCATAGCACCAGAGCTCCATAGCTCCATAGCACCAGAGCTCCATAGCTCCATAGCACCAGAGCTCCATACTTCCATAGCTCCATAGCTCCATACCTCCAGAGCTCCATAGCACCAGAGCTCCATAGCTCCATAGCACCAGAGCTCCATAGCTCCATAGCACCAGAGCTCCATAGCTCCATAGCACCAGAGCTCCATAGCTCCATAGCTCCAGGGCTCCATAGCTCCATAGCTCCAGGGCTCCATAGCTCCATAGCTCCAGGGCTCCATAGCTCCAGGGCTCCAGGGCTCCATAGCTCCATACCTCCAGAGCTCCATAGCTCCATACTTCCAGAGCTCCATAGCTCCATAGCTCCATACTTCCATAGCTCCATAGCTCCATACTTCCATAGCACCAGAGCTCCATACCTCCAGAGCTCCATAGCTCCAGCCTGGGTGGCTGGTGGCTCCATAGCTCCATACTTCCATAGCTCCAGTCAGAGAGTTGGCGAAAATTGCACTAAGTGCGAAAGCCCATTCATTTACAACGGCGTGTCCACAAGGCGGCGACATTTCCCCGTTACCGGTGGCTGCGCGGCGGGTGAGTGACAGAGCTTATCCGAGCGGCTGGAACTCTGCGCCGGCGTGGTCGAGCGTGAGGCCTCGGCCCTTTGGCTGCCTGGTACCTAAAACACTTCCATTGATCCAGCCACGGAGGGTGCTGGCTGGTGGCTCCATACCTCCATAGCTCCATAGCACCAGAGCTCCATAGCTCCATAGCACCAGAGCTCCATGGCTTCAGAGCTCCATAGCACCATAGCTCCATACCTCCAGAGCTCCAGGGCTCCATAGCTCCATACCTCCAGAGCTCCATACCTCCAGAGCTCCATACCTCCAGAGCTCCATAGCACCAGAGCTCCATGGCTTCAGAGCTCCATAGCACCATAGCTCCATACCTCCAGAGCTCCAGGGCTCCATAGCTCCATACCTCCAGAGCTCCATACCTCCAGAGCTCCATACCTCCAGAGCTCCATAGCACCAGAGCTCCATGGCTTCAGAGCTCCATAGCACCATAGCTCCATACCTCCAGAGCTCCAGGGCTCCATAGCTCCATACCTCCAGAGCTCCATACCTCCAGAGCTCCATACCTCCAGAGCTCCAGAGCTCCATAGCACCAGAGCTCCATGGCTTCAGAGCTCCATAGCACCATAGCTCCATACCTCCAGAGCTCCAGGGCTCCATAGCTCCATACCTCCAGAGCTCCATACCTCCAGAGCTCCAGAGCTCCATAGCACCAGAGCTCCATGGCTTCAGAGCTCCATAGCACCATAGCTCCATACCTCCAGAGCTCCAGGGCTCCATAGCTCCATACCTCCAGAGCTCCATACCTCCAGAGCTCCATACCTCCAGAGCTCCATAGCTCCATAGCACCAGAGCTCCATAGCTCCATAGCACCAGAGCTCCATAGCACCAGAGCTCCATAGCACCAGAGCTCCATAGCTCCATAGCACCAGAGCTCCATAGCTCCATAGCACCAGAGCTCCATAGGTCCATAGCACCAGAGCTCCATACTTCCAGAGCTCCATAGCTCCATAGCTCCATAGCACCAGAGCTCCATAGCTCCATAGCACCAGAGCTCCATGGCTTCAGAGCTCCATAGCACCATAGCTCCATACCTCCAGAGCTCCAGGGCTCCATAGCTCCATACCTCCAGAGCTCCATACCTCCAGAGCTCCATACCTCCAGAGCTCCATAGCACCAGAGCTCCATAGCTCCATAGCACCAGAGCTCCATAGCACCAGAGCTCCATAGCACCAGAGCTCCATAGCTCCATAGCACCAGAGCTCCATAGCTCCATAGCACCAGAGCTCCATACTTCCAGAGCTCCATAGCTCCATAGCTCCATAGCACCAGAGCTCCATAGCTCCATAGCACCAGAGCTCCATAGCTCCATAGCACCAGAGCTCCATACTTCCATAGCTCCATAGCTCCATACCTCCAGAGCTCCATAGCTCCATAGCTCCATACCTCCAGAGCTCCATAGCTCCAGAGCTCCATAGCTCCATAGCTCCATAGCACCAGAGCTCCATAGCTCCATAGCACCAGAGCTCCATACTTCCATAGCTCCAGGGCTCCATAGCTCCAGGGCTCCATACCTCCAGAGCTCCATAGCTCCATACTTCCAGAGCTCCATAGCTCCATACTTCCATAGCTCCATACTTCCATACCTCCATAGCTCCATACTTCCATAGCACCAGAGCTCCATACTTCCATAGCACCAGAGCTCCATACCTCCAGAGCTCCAGAGCTCCAGCCTGGGTGGCTGGTGGCTCCATAGCTCCATACTTCCATAGCTCTAAGTCAGAGAGTTGGCGAAAATTGCACTAAGTGCGAAAGCCCATTCATTTACAACGGCGTGTCCACAAGGCGGCGACATTTCCCCGTTACCGGTGGCTGCGCGGCGGGTGAGTGACAGAGCTTATCCGAGCGGCTGGAACTCTGCGCCGGCGTGGTCGAGCGTGAGGCCTCGGCCCTTTGGCTGCCTGGTACCTAAAACACTTCCATTGATCCAGCCACGGAGGGTGCTGGCTGGTGGCTCCATACCTCCATAGCTCCATAGCACCAGAGCTCCATAGCTCCATAGCACCAGAGCTCCATGGCTTCAGAGCTCCATAGCACCATAGCTCCATACCTCCAGAGCTCCAGGGCTCCATAGCTCCATACCTCCAGAGCTCCATACCTCCAGAGCTCCATACCTCCAGAGCTCCATAGCACCAGAGCTCCATGGCTTCAGAGCTCCATAGCACCATAGCTCCATACCTCCAGAGCTCCAGGGCTCCATAGCTCCATACCTCCAGAGCTCCATACCTCCAGAGCTCCATACCTCCAGAGCTCCAGAGCTCCATAGCACCAGAGCTCCATGGCTTCAGAGCTCCATAGCACCATAGCTCCATACCTCCAGAGCTCCAGGGCTCCATAGCTCCATACCTCCAGAGCTCCATACCTCCAGAGCTCCAGAGCTCCATAGCACCAGAGCTCCATGGCTTCAGAGCTCCATAGCACCATAGCTCCATACCTCCAGAGCTCCAGGGCTCCATAGCTCCATACCTCCATAGCTCCATAGCACCAGAGCTCCATAGCTCCATAGCACCAGAGCTCCATGGCTTCAGAGCTCCATAGCACCATAGCTCCATACCTCCAGAGCTCCAGGGCTCCAAAGCTCCATACCTCCAGAGCTCCATACCTCCAGAGCTCCATACCTCCAGAGCTCCATAGCTCCATAGCACCAGAGCTCCATAGCTCCATAGCACCAGAGCTCCATAGCACCATAGCTCCATAGCACCAGAGCTCCATAGCTCCATAGCACCAGAGCTCCATAGCTCCATAGCACCAGAGCTCCATAGCTCCATAGCACCAGAGCTCCATACTTCCAGAGCTCCATAGCTCCATAGCTCCATAGCACCAGAGCTCCATAGCTCCATAGCACCAGAGCTCCATAGCTCCATAGCACCAGAGCTCCATACTTCCATAGCTCCATAGCTCCATACCTCCAGAGCTCCATAGCTCCATACCTCCAGAGCTCCATAGCTCCAGAGCTCCATAGCTCCATAGCACCAGAGCTCCATAGCTCCATAGCACCAGAGCTCCATACTTCCATAGCTCCAGGGCTCCATAGCTCCAGGGCTCCATAGCTCCATACCTCCAGAGCTCCATAGCTCCATACCTCCAGAGCTCCATAGCTCCATACTTCCAGAGCTCCATAGCTCCATAGCACCAGAGCTCCATAGCTCCATAGCACCAGAGCTCCATAGCTCCATAGCACCAGAGCTCCATAGCTCCATAGCACCAGAGCTCCATAGCTCCATAGCTCCAGGGCTCCATAGCTCCATAGCTCCAGGGCTCCATAGCTCCAGGGCTCCAGGGCTCCATAGCTCCATACCTCCAGAGCTCCATAGCTCCATACTTCCAGAGCTCCATAGCTCCATAGCTCCATACTTCCATAGCTCCATAGCTCCATACTTCCATAGCACCAGAGCTCCATACCTCCAGAGCTCCATAGCTCCAGCCTGGGTGGCTGGTGGCTCCATAGCTCCATACTTCCATAGCTCCAGTCAGAGAGTTGGCGAAAATTGCACTAAGTGCGAAAGCCCATTCATTTACAACGGCGTGTCCACAAGGCGGCGACATTTCCCCGTTACCGGTGGCTGCGCGGCGGGTGAGTGACAGAGCTTATCCGAGCGGCTGGAACTCTGCGCCGGCGTGGTCGAGCGTGAGGCCTCGGCCCTTTGGCTGCCTGGTACCTAAAACACTTCCATTGATCCAGCCACGGAGGGTGCTGGCTGGTGGCTCCATACCTCCATAGCTCCATAGCACCAGAGTTCCATAGCTCCATAGCACCAGAGCTCCATGGCTTCAGAGCTCCATAGCACCATAGCTCCATACCTCCAGAGCTCCAGGGCTCCATAGCTCCATACCTCCAGAGCTCCATACCTCCAGAGCTCCATACCTCCAGAGCTCCATAGCACCAGAGCTCCATGGCTTCAGAGCTCCATAGCACCATAGCTCCATACCTCCAGAGCTCCAGGGCTCCATAGCTCCATACCTCCAGAGCTCCATACCTCCAGAGCTCCATACCTCCAGAGCTTCATAGCACCAGAGCTCCATGGCTTCAGAGCTCCATAGCACCATAGCTTCATACCTCCAGAGCTCCAGGGCTCCATAGCTCCATACCTCCAGAGCTCCATACCTCCAGAGCTCCATACCTCCAGAGCTCCAGAGCTCCATAGCACCAGAGCTCCATGGCTTCAGAGCTCCATAGCACCATAGCTCCATACCTCCAGAGCTCCAGGGCTCCATAGCTCCATACCTCCAGAGCTCCATACCTCCAGAGCTCCAGAGCTCCATAGCACCAGAGCTCCATGGCTTCAGAGCTCCATAGCACCATAGCTCCATACCTCCAGAGCTCCAGGGCTCCATAGCTCCATACCTCCAGAGCTCCATACCTCCAGAGCTCCATACCTCCAGAGCTCCATAGCTCCATAGCACCAGAGCTCCATAGCTCCATAGCACCAGAGCTCCATAGCACCAGAGCTCCATAGCACCAGAGCTCCATAGCTCCATAGCACCAGAGCTCCATAGCTCCATAGCACCAGAGCTCCATAGCTCCATAGCACCAGAGCTCCATACTTCCAGAGCTCCATAGCTCCATAGCTCCATAGCACCAGAGCTCCATAGCTCCATAGCACCAGAGCTCCATGGCTTCAGAGCTCCATAGCACCATAGCTCCATACCTCCAGAGCTCCAGGGCTCCATAGCTCCATACCTCCAGAGCTCCATACCTCCAGAGCTCCATACCTCCAGAGCTCCATAGCACCAGAGCTCCATAGCTCCATAGCACCAGAGCTCCATAGCACCAGAGCTCCATAGCACCAGAGCTCCATAGCTCCATAGCACCAGAGCTCCATAGCTCCATAGCACCAGAGCTCCATACTTCCAGAGCTCCATAGCTCCATAGCTCCATAGCACCAGAGCTCCATAGCTCCATAGCACCAGAGCTCCATAGCTCCATAGCACCAGAGCTCCATACTTCCATAGCTCCATAGCTCCATACCTCCAGAGCTCCATAGCTCCATAGCTCCATACCTCCAGAGCTCCATAGCTCCAGAGCTCCATAGCTCCATAGCTCCATAGCACCAGAGCTCCATAGCTCCATAGCACCAGAGCTCCATACTTCCATAGCTCCAGGGCTCCATAGCTCCAGGGCTCCATACCTCCAGAGCTCCATAGCTCCATACTTCCAGAGCTCCATAGCTCCATACTTCCATAGCTCCATACTTCCATACCTCCATAGCTCCATACTTCCATAGCACCAGAGCTCCATACTTCCATAGCACCAGAGCTCCATACCTCCAGAGCTCCAGAGCTCCAGCCTGGGTGGCTGGTGGCTCCATAGCTCCATACTTCCATAGCTCTAAGTCAGAGAGTTGGCGAAAATTGCACTAAGTGCGAAAGCCCATTCATTTACAACGGCGTGTCCACAAGGCGGCGACATTTCCCCGTTACCGGTGGCTGCGCGGCGGGTGAGTGACAGAGCTTATCCGAGCGGCTGGAACTCTGCGCCGGCGTGGTCGAGCGTGAGGCCTCGGCCCTTTGGCTGCCTGGTACCTAAAACACTTCCATTGATCCAGCCACGGAGGGTGCTGGCTGGTGGCTCCATACCTCCATAGCTCCATAGCACCAGAGCTCCATAGCTCCATAGCACCAGAGCTCCATGGCTTCAGAGCTCCATAGCACCATAGCTCCATACCTCCAGAGCTCCAGGGCTCCATAGCTCCATACCTCCAGAGCTCCATACCTCCAGAGCTCCATACCTCCAGAGCTCCATAGCACCAGAGCTCCATGGCTTCAGAGCTCCATAGCACCATAGCTCCATACCTCCAGAGCTCCAGGGCTCCATAGCTCCATACCTCCAGAGCTCCATACCTCCAGAGCTCCATACCTCCAGAGCTCCAGAGCTCCATAGCACCAGAGCTCCATGGCTTCAGAGCTCCATAGCACCATAGCTCCATACCTCCAGAGCTCCAGGGCTCCATAGCTCCATACCTCCAGAGCTCCATACCTCCAGAGCTCCAGAGCTCCATAGCACCAGAGCTCCATGGCTTCAGAGCTCCATAGCACCATAGCTCCATACCTCCAGAGCTCCAGGGCTCCATAGCTCCATACCTCCAGAGCTCCATACCTCCAGAGCTCCAGAGCTCCATAGCACCAGAGCTCCATGGCTTCAGAGCTCCATAGCACCATAGCTCCATACCTCCAGAGCTCCAGGGCTCCAAAGCTCCATACCTCCAGAGCTCCATACCTCCAGAGCTCCATACCTCCAGAGCTCCATAGCTCCATAGCACCAGAGCTCCATAGCTCCATAGCACCAGAGCTCCATAGCACCAGAGCTCCATAGCACCAGAGCTCCATAGCTCCATAGCACCAGAGCTCCATAGCTCCATAGCACCAGAGCTCCATAGCTCCATAGCACCAGAGCTCCATACTTCCAGAGCTCCATAGCTCCATAGCTCCATAGCACCAGAGCTCCATAGCTCCATAGCACCAGAGCTCCATAGCTCCATAGCACCAGAGCTCCATACTTCCATAGCTCCATAGCTCCATACCTCCAGAGCTCCATAGCTCCATAGCTCCATACCTCCAGAGCTCCATAGCTCCAGAGCTCCATAGCTCCATAGCACCAGAGCTCCATAGCTCCATAGCACCAGAGCTCCATACTTCCATAGCTCCAGGGCTCCATAGCTCCAGGGCTCCATAGCTCCATACCTCCAGAGCTCCATAGCTCCATACTTCCAGAGCTCCATAGCTCCATAGCACCAGAGCTCCATAGCTCCATAGCACCAGAGCTCCATAGCTCCATAGCACCAGAGCTCCATAGCTCCATAGCACCAGAGCTCCATAGCTCCATAGCTCCAGGGCTCCATAGCTCCATAGCTCCAGGGCTCCATAGCTCCATAGCTCCAGGGCTCCATAGCTCCATAGCTCCATACCTCCAGAGCTCCATACCTCCAGAGCTCCATACCTCCATAGCACCAGAGCTCCATAGCTCCAGGGCTCCAGGGCTCCATAGCTCCATACCTCCAGAGCTCCATAGCTCCATACTTCCAGAGCTCCATAGCTCCATAGCTCCATACTTCCATAGCTCCATAGCTCCATACTTCCATAGCACCTGAGCTCCATACCTCCAGAGCTCCATAGCTCCAGCCTGGGTGGCTGGTGGCTCCATAGCTCCATACTTCCATAGCTCTAAGTCAGAGAGTTGGCGAAAATTGCACTAAGTGCGAAAGCCCATTCATTTACAACGGCGTGTCCGCCAGGCGGCGACATTTCCCCGTTACCGGTGGCTGCGCGGCGGGTGAGTGACAGAGCTTATCCGAGCGGCTGGAACTCTGCGCCGGCGTGGTCGAGCGTGAGGCCTCCGCCCTTTGGCTGCCTGGTACCTAAAACACTTCCATTGATCCAGCCACGGAGGGTGCTGGCTGGTGGCTCCATACCTCCATAGCTCCATAGCACCAGAGCTCCATAGCTCCATAGCACCAGAGCTCCATACTTCCATAGCTCCATAGCTCCATACCTCCAGAGCTCCATAGCTCCATAGCTCCATACCTCCAGAGCTCCATACCTCCAGAGCTCCATACCTCCAGAGCTCCATACCTCCAGAGCTCCATAGCTCCATAGCACCAGAGCTCCATACTTCCATAGCTCCAGGGCTCCATAGCACCATAGCTCCATAGCACCAGAGCTCCATAGCTCCATACTTCCAGAGCTCCATAGCTCCATAGCACCAGAGCTCCATAGCTCCATAGCACCAGAGCTCCATAGCTCCATAGCACCAGAGCTCCATACTTCCATAGCTCCATAGCTCCATACCTCCAGAGCTCCATAGCTCCATACCTCCAGAGCTCCATAGCTCCAGAGCTCCATAGCTCCATAGCACCAGAGCTCCATAGCTCCATAGCACCAGAGCTCCATACTTCCATAGCTCCAGGGCTCCATAGCTCCAGGGCTCCATAGCTCCATACCTCCAGAGCTCCATAGCTCCATACCTCCAGAGCTCCATAGCTCCATACTTCCAGAGCTCCATAGCTCCATAGCACCAGAGCTCCATAGCTCCATAGCACCAGAGCTCCATAGCTCCATAGCACCAGAGCTCCATAGCTCCATAGCACCAGAGCTCCATAGCTCCATAGCTCCAGGGCTCCATAGCTCCATAGCTCCAGGGCTCCATAGCTCCATAGCTCCAGGGCTCCATAGCTCCAGGGCTCCAGGGCTCCATAGCTCCATACCTCCAGAGCTCCATAGCTCCATACTTCCAGAGCTCCATAGCTCCATAGCTCCATACTTCCATAGCTCCATAGCTCCATACTTCCATAGCACCAGAGCTCCATACCTCCAGAGCTCCATAGCTCCAGCCTGGGTGGCTGGTGGCTCCATAGCTCCATACTTCCATAGGTCCAGTCAGAGAGTTGGCGAAAATTGCACTAAGTGCGAAAGCCCATTCATTTACAACGGCGTGTCCACAAGGCGGCGACATTTCCCCGTTACCGGTGGCTGCGCGGCGGGTGAGTGACAGAGCTTATCCGAGCGGCTGGAACTCTGCGCCGGCATGGTCGAGCGTGAGGCCTCGGCCCTTTGGCTGCCTGGTACCTAAAACACTTCCATTGATCCAGCCACGGAGGGTGCTGGCTGGTGGCTCCATACCTCCATAGCTCCATAGCACCAGAGCTCCATAGCTCCATAGCACCAGAGCTCCATGGCTTCAGAGCTCCATAGCACCATAGCTCCATACCTCCAGAGCTCCAGGGCTCCATAGCTCCATACCTCCAGAGCTCCATACCTCCAGAGCTCCATACCTCCAGAGCTCCATAGCACCAGAGCTCCATGGCTTCAGAGCTCCATAGCACCATAGCTCCATACCTCCAGAGCTCCAGGGCTCCATAGCTCCATACCTCCAGAGCTCCATACCTCCAGAGCTCCATACCTCCAGAGCTCCATAGCACCAGAGCTCCATGGCTTCAGAGCTCCATAGCACCATAGCTCCATACCTCCAGAGCTCCAGGGCTCCATAGCTCCATACCTCCAGAGCTCCATACCTCCAGAGTTCCATACCTCCAGAGCTCCATAGCACCAGAGCTCCATGGCTTCAGAGCTCCATAGCACCATAGCTCCATACCTCCAGAGCTCCAGGGCTCCATAGCTCCATACCTCCAGAGCTCCATACCTCCAGAGCTCCAGAGCTCCATAGCACCAGAGCTCCATGGCTTCAGAGCTCCATAGCACCATAGCTCCATACCTCCAGAGCTCCAGGGCTCCATAGCTCCATACCTCCAGAGCTCCATACCTCCAGAGCTCCATACCTCCAGAGCTCCATAGCTCCATAGCACCAGAGCTCCATAGCTCCATAGCACCAGAGCTCCATAGCACCAGAGCTCCATAGCACCAGAGCTCCATAGCTCCATAGCACCAGAGCTCCATAGCTCCATAGCACCAGAGCTCCATAGCTCCATAGCACCAGAGCTCCATACTTCCAGAGCTCCATAGCTCCATAGCACCAGAGCTCCATAGCTCCATAGCACCAGAGCTCCATGGCTTCAGAGCTCCATAGCACCATAGCTCCATACCTCCAGAGCTCCAGGGCTCCATAGCTTCATACCTCCAGAGCTCCATACCTCCAGAGCTCCATACCTCCAGAGCTCCATAGCACCAGAGCTCCATAGCTCCATAGCACCAGAGCTCCATAGCACCAGAGCTCCATAGCACCAGAGCTCCATAGCTCCATAGCACCAGAGCTCCATAGCTCCATAGCACCAGAGCTCCATACTTCCAGAGCTCCATAGCTCCATAGCTCCATAGCACCAGAGCTCCATAGCTCCATAGCACCAGAGCTCCATAGCTCCATAGCACCAGAGCTCCATACTTCCATAGCTCCATAGCTCCATACCTCCAGAGCTCCATAGCTCCATAGCTCCATACCTCCAGAGCTCCATAGCTCCAGAGCTCCATAGCTCCATAGCTCCATAGCACCAGAGCTCCATAGCTCCATAGCACCAGAGCTCCATACTTCCATAGCTCCAGGGCTCCATAGCTCCAGGGCTCCATACCTCCAGAGCTCCATAGCTCCATACTTCCAGAGCTCCATAGCTCCATACTTCCATAGCTCCATACTTCCATACCTCCATAGCTCCATACTTCCATAGCACCAGAGCTCCATACTTCCATAGCACCAGAGCTCCATACCTCCAGAGCTCCAGAGCTCCAGCCTGGGTGGCTGGTGGCTCCATAGCTCCATACTTCCATAGCTCTAAGTCAGAGAGTTGGCGAAAATTGCACTAAGTGCGAAAGCCCATTCATTTACAACGGCGTGTCCACAAGGGGGTGACATTTCCCCGTTACCGGTGGCTGCGCGGCGGGTGAGTGACAGAGCTTATCCGAGCGGCTGGAACTCTGCGCCGGCGTGGTCGAGCGTGAGGCCTCGGCCCTTTGGCTGCCTGGTACCTAAAACACTTCCATTGATCCAGCCACGGAGGGTGCTGGCTGGTGGCTCCATACCTCCATAGCTCCATAGCACCAGAGCTCCATAGCTCCATAGCACCAGAGCTCCATGGCTTCAGAGCTCCATAGCACCATAGCTCCATACCTCCAGAGCTCCAGGGCTCCATAGCTCCATACCTCCAGAGCTCCATACCTCCAGAGCTCCATACCTCCAGAGCTCCATAGCACCAGAGCTCCATGGCTTCAGAGCTCCATAGCACCATAGCTCCATACCTCCAGAGCTCCAGGGCTCCATAGCTCCATACCTCCAGAGCTCCATACCTCCAGAGCTCCATACCTCCAGAGCTCCAGAGCTCCATAGCACCAGAGCTCCATGGCTTCAGAGCTCCATAGCACCATAGCTCCATACCTCCAGAGCTCCAGGGCTCCATAGCTCCATACCTCCAGAGCTCCATACCTCCAGAGCTCCAGAGCTCCATAGCACCAGAGCTCCATGGCTTCAGAGCTCCATAGCACCATAGCTCCATACCTCCAGAGCTCCAGGGCTCCATAGCTCCATACCTCCAGAGCTCCATACCTCCAGAGCTCCAGAGCTCCATAGCACCAGAGCTCCATGGCTTCAGAGCTCCATAGCACCATAGCTCCATACCTCCAGAGCTCCAGGGCTCCAAAGCTCCATACCTCCAGAGCTCCATACCTCCAGAGCTCCATACCTCCAGAGCTCCATAGCTCCATAGCACCAGAGCTCCATAGCTCCATAGCACCAGAGCTCCATAGCACCAGAGCTCCATAGCACCAGAGCTCCATAGCTCCATAGCACCAGAGCTCCATAGCTCCATAGCACCAGAGCTCCATAGCTCCATAGCACCAGAGCTCCATACTTCCAGAGCTCCATAGCTCCATAGCTCCATAGCACCAGAGCTCCATAGCTCCATAGCACCAGAGCTCCATAGCTCCATAGCACCAGAGCTCCATACTTCCATAGCTCCATAGCTCCATACCTCCAGAGCTCCATAGCTCCATAGCTCCATACCTCCAGAGCTCCATAGCTCCAGAGCTCCATAGCTCCATAGCACCAGAGCTCCATAGCTCCATAGCACCAGAGCTCCATACTTCCATAGCTCCAGGGCTCCATAGCTCCAGGGCTCCATAGCTCCATACCTCCAGAGCTCCATAGCTCCATACTTCCAGAGCTCCATAGCTCCATAGCACCAGAGCTCCATAGCTCCATAGCACCAGAGCTCCATAGCTCCATAGCACCAGAGCTCCATAGCTCCATAGCACCAGAGCTCCATAGCTCCAGGGCTCCATAGCTCCATAGCTCCATAGCTCCATAGCTCCAGGGCTCCATAGCTCCATAGCTCCATACCTCCAGAGCTCCATACCTCCAGAGCTCCATACCTCCATAGCACCAGAGCTCCATAGCTCCAGGGCTCCAGGGCTCCATAGCTCCATACCTCCAGAGCTCCATAGCTCCATACTTCCAGAGCTCCATAGCTCCATAGCTCCATACTTCCATAGCTCCATAGCTCCATACTTCCATAGCACCTGAGCTCCATACCTCCAGAGCTCCATAGCTCCAGCCTGGGTGGCTGGTGGCTCCATAGCTCCATACTTCCATAGCTCTAAGTCAGAGAGTTGGCGAAAATTGCACTAAGTGCGAAAGCCCATTCATTTACAACGGCGTGTCCGCCAGGCGGCGACATTTCCCCGTTAATAGCTCCATAGCACCAGAGCTCCATAGCTCCATAGCACCAGAGCTCCATAGCACCAGAGCTCCATAGCACCAGAGCTCTATAGCTCCATAGCACCAGAGCTCCATAGCTCCATAGCACCAGAGCTCCATACTTCCAGAGCTCCATAGCTCCATAGCTCCATAGCACCAGAGCTCCATAGCTCCATAGCACCAGAGCTCCATAGCTCCATAGCACCAGAGCTCCATACTTCCATAGCTCCATAGCTCCATACCTCCAGAGCTCCATAGCTCCATAGCTCCATACCTCCAGAGCTCCATAGCTCCAGAGCTCCATAGCTCCATAGCTCCATAGCACCAGAGCTCCATAGCTCCATAGCACCAGAGCTCCATACTTCCATAGCTCCAGGGCTCCATAGCTCCAGGGCTCCATACCTCCAGAGCTCCATAGCTCCATACTTCCAGAGCTCCATAGCTCCATACTTCCATAGCTCCATACTTCCATACCTCCATAGCTCCATACTTCCATAGCACCAGAGCTCCATACTTCCATAGCACCAGAGCTCCATACCTCCAGAGCTCCAGAGCTCCAGCCTGGGTGGCTGGTGGCTCCATAGCTCCATACTTCCATAGCTCTAAGTCAGAGTTGGCGAAAATTGCACTAAGTGCGAAAGCCCATTCATTTACAACGGCGTGTCCACAAGGCGGCGACATTTCCCCGTTACCGGTGGCTGCGCGGCGGGTGAGTGACAGAGCTTATCCGAGCGGCTGGAACTCTGCGCCGGCGTGGTCGAGCGTGAGGCCTCGGCCCTTTGGCTGCCTGGTACCTAAAACACTTCCATTGATCCAGCCACGGAGGGTGCTGGCTGGTGGCTCCATACCTCCATAGCTCCATAGCACCAGAGCTCCATAGCTCCATAGCACCAGAGCTCCATGGCTTCAGAGCTCCATAGCACCATAGCTCCATACCTCCAGAGCTCCAGGGCTCCATAGCTCCATACCTCCAGAGCTCCATACCTCCAGAGCTCCATACCTCCAGAGCTCCATAGCACCAGAGCTCCATGGCTTCAGAGCTCCATAGCACCATAGCTCCATACCTCCAGAGCTCCAGGGCTCCATAGCTCCATACCTCCAGAGCTCCATACCTCCAGAGCTCCATACCTCCAGAGCTCCAGAGCTCCATAGCACCAGAGCTCCATGGCTTCAGAGCTCCATAGCACCATAGCTCCATACCTCCAGAGCTCCAGGGCTCCATAGCTCCATACCTCCAGAGCTCCATACCTCCAGAGCTCCAGAGCTCCATAGCACCAGAGCTCCATGGCTTCAGAGCTCCATAGCACCATAGCTCCATACCTCCAGAGCTCCAGGGCTCCATAGCTCCATACCTCCAGAGCTCCATACCTCCAGAGCTCCAGAGCTCCATAGCACCAGAGCTCCATGGCTTCAGAGCTCCATAGCACCATAGCTCCATACCTCCAGAGCTCCAGGGCTCCAAAGCTCCATACCTCCAGAGCTCCATACCTCCAGAGCTCCATACCTCCAGAGCTCCATAGCTCCATAGCACCAGAGCTCCATAGCTCCATAGCACCAGAGCTCCATAGCACCAGAGCTCCATAGCACCAGAGCTCCATAGCTCCATAGCACCAGAGCTCCATAGCTCCATAGCACCAGAGCTCCATAGCTCCATAGCACCAGAGCTCCATACTTCCAGAGCTCCATAGCTCCATAGCTCCATAGCACCAGAGCTCCATAGCTCCATAGCACCAGAGCTCCATAGCTCCATAGCACCAGAGCTCCATACTTCCATAGCTCCATAG
>NW_028232032.1:267500-272500 GCF_054491065.1 Syngnathus leptorhynchus
TGCTGACTGCCGGGAGGGAAGCTGCGCCCCGGCCGAGTCAGACTCAGCCGTTGCGGCCCCCCCGAGCCCGCAGCGCGTAGCGCGGAAGCCATACGCCCCCCCGATGCGGAGCGACAGACGCCCCCGCGACCGCGGTTGGTCGGGAAGGCTTTTCGGATAGAGGTCGGACGGTGTGTGTGGACGGCTTCCCGTGGTGCCGCCGCTATCAAGCCGGAGGGTTTGAGAAACGACATTCGCGGAAGGACCGGCGCGGCCGGCGGACGCTCGCACGCGCGGCGCCCGACACTCAGCCGCTCGCTCGGCCTCCGTGGATCGTGGCTAGGTGGGATGGATGCCAAACCGGGTCGTCTCGGTCTCGCCGCAGTACGGTCGCGCCGGGGCCTGCGGGGCGGCGCGGGGAGCGCACGCTCACGCGGCGGCCGGGGCGCTAGAGTGCGACCCGCAGTGGGTAGGAACCGTCCACCCGACGTCGGACGAGCCGAGGCCGATGGGGGCCCTACCAAGGCGGGTCATGAGTGCCAGTCGGTCAGTTGGGTGAGGGGGTACTCGGAGGCCCGCCGGGAGCAGACGGGCGACCGGGGATGGGGGGCGTACGCGGGCGGGCGCCGGGAGAAGACGGCCCGTCCGGGGTCGAATCTCGGCCTGTGTTTTCGGAGCCGGCCGGGCATCACGCTCCCTCCTTGGATGGACAACATTCGTAGTTGACACTTTGTGTCATTTTATCCGAGCGGGCGGGCGCCTCGAGAGGCGGACCGTCCGGGGCGACTCTCGGCCTGTGTTTTCGGAGCCGGCCGAGCCTCACGCTCCCTCCTTGGATGGACAACATTCGTAGTTGACACTTTGTGTCATTTTATCCGAGCGGGCGGGCGCCGCGAGGCGGACCGTCCGGGGCGACTCTCGGCCTGTGTTTAAGGAGCCGGCCGGGCATCACGCTCCTTCCTTGGATGGACAACATTCGCAGTTGACACTTTGTGTCATTTTATCCGAGCGGGCGGGCGCCTCGAGAGGCGGACCGTCCGGGGCGACTCTCGGCCTGTGTTTAAGGAGCCGGCCGGGCATCACGCTCCTTCCTTGGATGGACAACATTCGTAGTTGACACTTTGTGTCATTTTATCCGAGCGGGCGGGCGCCGCGAGGCGGACCGTCCGGGGCGACTCTCGGCCTGTGTTTAAGGAGCCGGCCGGGCATCACGCTCCTTCCTTGGATGGACAACATTCGCAGTTGACACTTTGTGTCATTTTATCCGAGCAGACGGGCGCCGCGAGGCGGACCGTCCGGGGCGACTCTCGGCCTGTGTTTTCGGAGCCGGCCGGGCATCACGCTCCCTCCTTGGATGGACAACATTCGTAGTTGACACTTTGTGTCATTTTATCCGAGCAGACGGGCGCCGCGAGGCGGACCGTCCGGGGCGACTCTCGGCCTGTGTTTTCGGAGCCGGCCGGGCATCACGCTCCCTCCTTGGATGGACAACATTCGTAGTTGACACTTTGTGTCATTTTATCCGAGCAGACGGGCGCCGCGAGGCGGACCGTCCGGGGCGACTCTCGGCCTGTGTTTAAGGAGCCGGCCGGGCATCACGCTCCTTCCTTGGATGGACAACATTCGTAGTTGACACTTTGTGTCATTTTATCCGAGCGGGCGGGCGCCGCGAGGCGGACCGTCCGGGGCGACTCTCGGCCTGTGTTTAAGGAGCCGGCCGGGCATCACGCTCCTTCCTTGGATGGACAACATTCGCAGTTGACACTTTGTGTCATTTTATCCGAGCAGACGGGCGCCGCGAGGCGGACCGTCCGGGGCGACTCTCGGCCTGTGTTTAAGGAGCCGGCCGGGCATCACGCTCCTTCCTTGGATGGACAACATTCGCAGTTGACACTTTGTGTCATTTTATCCGAGCGGGCGGGTGCCGCGAGGCGGACCGTCCGGGGCGACTCTCGGCCTGTGTTTAAGGAGCCGGCCGGGCATCACGCTCCTTCCTTGGATGGACAACATTCGCAGTTGACACTTTGTGTCATTTTGTTCGGCCTGTGTTTAAGGAGGCGGCCGTCCTCCACTCGGTCCGTGTTTAAGGAGCGACACTCGCGCTCCGGTTCGGCCTGTGTTTAAGGAGGCGGCCGTCCTCCCCTTGGTCTGTGTTAAGGGCGACACTCGGTCCGTGTTTAAGGAGCCTGGCCCTCGCGCTCCGGTTCGGCCTGTATTTAGGGAGGCGGCCGTCCTCCGCTTGGTCTGTGTTAAGGGCGACACTCGGTCCATGTTTAAGGAGCCTGGCCCTGACGCTCCTCTCCGGCCTGTGTTTAAGGAGGCGGCCGTCCTCCCCTTGGTCTGTGTTAAGGGCGACACTCGGTCCATGTTTAAGGAGCCTGGCCCTGACGCTCCTCTCCGGCCTGTGTTTAAGGAGGCGGCCGTCCTCCCCTTGGTCTGTGTTAAGGGCGACACTCGGTCCGTGTTTAAGGAGCCTGGCCCTCGCGCTCCGGTTCGGCCTGTATTTAGGGAGGCGGCCGTCCTCCGCTTGGTCTGTGTTAAGGGCGACACTCGGTCCATGTTTAAGGAGCCTGGCCCTGACGCTCCTCTCCGGCCTGTGTTTAAGGAGGCGGCCGTCCTCCCCTTGGTCTGTGTTAAGGGCGACACTCGGTCCGTGTTTAAGGAGCGGCCCTCGCGCTCCGGTTCGGCCTGTATTTAGGGAGGCGGCCGTCCTCCGCTTGGTCTGTGTTAAGGGCGACACTCGGTCCGTGTTTAAGGAGCCGGCCCTGACGCTCCTCTTCGGCCTGTGTTTAAGGAGGCGGCCGTCCTCCACTTCCTTCCATGCACCACCACATTCGCAGTTGACACTTTGCCATTTTTTCAGAGAGGTGACACTTAGTCGTTTTTTCGAAAGTTGACACTTAGTCGTTTTTTCGAAAGTTGACACTTTGCCGTTTTTTCAGAGAGGTGACACTTTGTCGTTTTTTCGAAAGTTGACACTTAGCCGTTTTTTCGAAAGTTGACACTTAGCCGTTTTTTCGAAAGTTGACACTTAGTCGTTTTTTCGAAAGTTGACACTTAGTCACTTTTTCGCCACAGTGACACCTCCAGCGCGTGCCACGGCGCTTTTCAGGTCTTCTATCCGACCTTGTGCTGTCGAGGACGGCGTGTCCGACGCCGTGGGGAGACCAGCACCATCTCCTCCATACTCGTAAACGAGGTGCTTTGGAAAACGGGGGGAAAGTCGATGAGTACACTGACTACTGGGACCATTTCATTGTACTCTGGCGCACCTGAAGACCAAAAAAGGTACTGCACCTTAGCCCGGGTACCTCACCCCCTGGTACCTCGAGGAGAACTTAGAAAAATTTCGACAAATTTTTGGTGAGCTCCAGGGAGAGAGGCTGATTTTTCGCTTTTTGAGGCCGACCGCCGAACCGGCGCGGGGCGGACTCACAAGCCCCGCAGAGCCGTGGGCACTTAGTCGTTTTTTCAGAGAGGCGACACTTAGTCGTTTTTTCAGAGGCGACACTTAGTCGTTTTTTCGAAAGTTGACACTTAGCCGTTTTTTCGAAAGTCGACACTTAGCCGTTTTTTTGGAAAGTTGACACTTAGTCGTTTTTTCGAAAGTTGACACTTAGTCGTTTTTTCGCCACAATTGGCTCTGAGCTCCAGGGGGAGAGCCTGGTTTTGCCTTATTTCAGGCCGGCTGGGGAACCGGCGCGGGTCGGATGCACGAGCCCGCAGAGCCGTGGGCACTTTGCCGTTTTTTCAGAGAGGCGACACTTAGTCGTTTTTTCAGAGAGGCGACACTTAGTCGTTTTTTCAGAGAGGCGACACTTAGCCGTTTTTTCAGAGAGGCGACACTTAGCCGTTTTTTCAGAGAGGCGACACTTAGCCGTTTTTTCAGAGAGGCGACACTTAGCCGTTTTTTCGAAAGTTGACACTTAGTCGTTTTTTCGAAAGTTGACACTTAGTCGTTTTTTCGCCGATTTTGCTGGGACCTCCAGGCGAGGACCGGCGTTTTTCGTCTTCCGGGTTCGACCCGGGAACCAGCGCCGAGCGGACACATTCGCTCGCAAGTGCCGTTGGCACTTAGAAAATTTTTCGTTTGTCATGAGCTCCGGGCGAGGACCGGCGTTTTTCGTCTTCCGGGTTCGACCCGGGAACCAGCGCCGAGCGGACACATTCGCTCGCAAGTGCCGTTGGCACTTAGAAAATTTTTCGTTTGTCATGAGCTCCGGGCGAGGACCGGCGTTTTTCGTCTTCCGGGTTCGACCCGGGAACCAGCGCCGAGCGGACACATTCGCTCGCAAGTGCCGTTGGCACTTAGAAAATTTTTCGTTTGTCATGAGCTCCGGGCGAGGACCGGCGTTTTTCGTCTTCCGGGTTCGACCCGGGAACCAGCGCCGAGCGGACACATTCGCTCGCAAGTGCCGTTGGCACTTAGAAAATTTTTCGTTTGTCATGAGCTCCGGGCGAGGACCGGCGTTTTTCGTCTTCCGGGTTCGACCCGGGAACCAGCGCCGAGCGGACACATTCGCTCGCAAGTGCCGTTGGCACTTAGAAAATTTTTCGTTTGTCATGAGCTCCGGGCGAGGACCGGCGTTTTTCGTCTTCCGGGTTCGACCCGGGAACCAGCGCCGAGCGGACACATTCGCTCGCAAGTGCCGTTGGCACTTAGAAAATTTTTCGTTTGTCATGAGCTCCGGGCGAGGACCGGCGTTTTTCGTCTTCCGGGTTCGACCCGGGAACCAGCGCCGAGCGGACACATTCGCTCGCAAGTGCCGTTGGCACTTAGAAAATTTTTCGTTTGTCATGAGCTCCGGGCGAGGACCGGCGTTTTTCGTCTTCCGGGTTCGACCCGGGAACCAGCGCCGAGCGGACACATTCGCTCGCAAGTGCCGTTGGCACTTAGAAAATTTTTCGTTTGTCATGAGCTCCGGGCGGAGACCGGCATTTTTCGTCATTCGAGGCCGACGGGGGAACCAGCCGGAGCGGACACGTTTGCTCGGAAGAGCCGTTGGCACTTAGAAAAAATT
>NW_028232032.1:277500-287500 GCF_054491065.1 Syngnathus leptorhynchus
GAGTAGCCTAACACGGCGCGAGGCGCGGCGATTTCGGCCTTCGCCCCAGAAGGAGTGGCACGAGCGTTCGAAAGCATGGATGAGAGAATCCATAGCGAGAAAGGCAGGGTCATAGAGACAAGTCCCTCTCCACATTCCAATCCCGCAACTGCGAGCTCGGTGTCGGTGCCACCGCAGCCCACCCCGATGAGCAGCCCACACGGGCGACAAATCACCCTCACGCGTCCAGCACGCCTAGCTTCCCACTACACACAGGCCATGACCATGGGAAACCGAGTCAAAAGCCCTCGCACGGCCAGTAAGCGACCGCCAGCTACCGTTCAGCCTACCCTCCGGCAAGCCTCCCCGCAGACCTGGCTATCAAGCCCCGTCCCTTTGAGAACCCTGGGATCGACTCCACGCACTTTTCACGTGGCAGACAGCCTCATCAGTTGCTTCCCGGCCGAAACCCAGTCCAAGGGGCCAGTCCCCCGGTCCTGCCTGGGCACAACCACGAGCATAGCGTTCAAAACCAGCCAAGCTAGAAGAAGCAGGAGACTCGGTCAGCACAGGCTCTGACCTGCTTCCTTGACTAGTGCAACAGCCGCAGGGTGTCTCACTCACCCTGCAAACTGCCTGCCGTGCCGTCACACAGGGACCTCCATATCCACCCCACTCGTTTCGCTACCCGACACGCGTCGGACAACCCCACTCGTCAGTGATATGTCGGCGACTCACACCCGCACAACATACCACAGGCATCTCTTTCAAAATGCCCTCCCAGAAACAAGCTGTGGCACCATCATGGCATCCGTCGCCCATACTCTCATAACCAGACCGACGGCGGCCACCAGTGCCACTGAGGAGTTGTCAGGAGCTTCGCCAGCCTGGGTCCACCCGCTCCATCGGCCAGACTGACTGTGACTCCGACTCTGTGCAGCTGTGACACGGACTTCCGAACCAAAGGAGTTTTCGCAACATGGTCTGTAGACATGACTACAGCCGTTTGAGGACCCTCAGCCAAACCTCGAAAGTTGGTCCCCATGGCCTCCGAGGCGGTTGATCACACGCCATACACGCACCCAACCTCAAGCGCGTGAAGATGAGGTCGCTCGAGCAGTCACGACCCCCCATTAAGCCGTGCCTCCGCGGTTCTTGATAACCCAGGTCCGCAATCCTGGGCAGCTCGGCTCAGCCAGAGCTCAGTCACCGTTCCCTTTAAGACTTTTACTAAGAATCAAACCCGGGCAGCAGCCGGCACGACCCAGTAAGGCCTGCCCCTAACCAAAGCCAAGTCTACAGTCTGACCCACTTGGGAGAGGCCCCCATCAGAGATGCCGAGCTCGCTCCCCGTAAAGCCATCCAGCGACCGGCACGCATCACGGCTGCCCAGGCTTTACAGTAGTTGCGTTACCGCTAGGATTTGAGAAACTACATTCGACAGAAGGCGCCACATCCAGCCTTTGTTTATTATCACTATGTGTAACGGTATCAATACCGTCTCGGTTCGTCTCAGTCTCGCCACCTTTCAGTCACACCAGGCGTACCAGCAGGGCGCCGAGCGAGCGCACAAGCCAGCCTGCAAGGTGCTAGAGGGCGACCCGCAGTGGGTAGGAACCGTCCACCAGTGTCGGCAAGCCGAGGCCGATGGGGGCCCTACCAAGGCAGGTCATGAGTGCCAGTCGGTCAGATAGGAAATGGGGTACTCGGAGCCCGCCGGGATCAGACGAGCAACCGGGGAGAGGGAGCTACATGAGTACCGTCGCCGGGATCAGACGGCGGCCCCAGGATTCTCGTAGTATTCGGTATCGCCCTTCCTCCTACTTATAGGTAGTCAAACTACTGCAGAATCCGAGTCACTACTGCTGCCTCAGTAGCGCTCAGGGAGACGAATCCCACCTTTCGGGTTCAGAAGGTTGCCCAAGACGTGCAGCCCCACCTGAATTCTGCACGCCGGCCAATCGAGGAGTACCGTCCGAGTTGGCCAGTCCTTGTCCTAACGGGTCGGGGGAAGGTGGGCATCTGCCCCCCCTAGGCTGACTGCGTTAGCCGTCCATGCCAGGCATGGCCGTTACCAGCGGGCACCACGTGGAGGTGCAGTCATACATGACGCGACTGACAACCAGATAGCACCAGAGCTCCATAGCTCCATAGCACCAGAGCTCCATAGCACCAGAGCTCCATAGCACCAGAGCTCCATAGCTCCATAGCACCAGAGCTCCATAGCTCCATAGCACCAGAGCTCCATAGCTCCATAGCACCAGAGCTCCATACTTCCAGAGCTCCATAGCTCCATAGCTCCATAGCACCAGAGCTCCATAGCTCCATAGCACCAGAGCTCCATAGCTCCATAGCACCAGAGCTCCATACTTCCATAGCTCCATAGCTCCATACCTCCTGAGCTCCATAGCTCCATAGCTCCATACCTCCAGAGCTCCATAGCTCCAGAGCTCCATAGCTCCATAGCACCAGAGCTCCATAGCTCCATAGCACCAGAGCTCCATACTTCCATAGCTCCAGGGCTCCATAGCTCCAGGGCTCCATAGCTCCATACCTCCAGAGCTCCATAGCTCCATACTTCCAGAGCTCCATAGCTCCATAGCACCAGAGCTCCATAGCTCCATAGCACCAGAGCTCCATAGCTCCATAGCACCAGAGCTCCATAGCTCCATAGCACCAGAGCTCCATAGCTCCATAGCTCCAGGGCTCCATAGCTCCATAGCTCCAGGGCTCCATAGCTCCATAGCTCCAGGGCTCCATAGCTCCATAGCTCCATACCTCCAGAGCTCCATACCTCCAGAGCTCCATACCTCCATAGCACCAGAGCTCCATAGCTCCAGGGCTCCAGGGCTCCATAGCTCCATACCTCCAGAGCTCCATAGCTCCATACTTCCAGAGCTCCATAGCTCCATAGCTCCATACTTCCATAGCTCCATAGCTCCATACTTCCATAGCACCTGAGCTCCATACCTCCAGAGCTCCATAGCTCCAGCCTGGGTGGCTGGTGGCTCCATAGCTCCATACTTCCATAGCTCTAAGTCAGAGAGTTGGCGAAAATTGCACTAAGTGCGAAAGCCCATTCATTTACAACGGCGTGTCCGCCAGGCGGCGACATTTCCCCGTTACCGGTGGCTGCGCGGCGGGTGAGTGACAGAGCTTATCCGAGCGGCTGGAACTCTGCGCCGGCGTGGTCGAGCGTGAGGCCTCCGCCCTTTGGCTGCCTGGTACCTAAAACACTTCCATTGATCCAGCCACGGAGGGTGCTGGCTGGTGGCTCCATACCTCCATAGCTCCATAGCACCAGAGCTCCATAGCTCCATAGCACCAGAGCTCCATACTTCCATAGCTCCATAGCTCCATACCTCCAGAGCTCCATAGCTCCATAGCTCCATACCTCCAGAGCTCCATACCTCCAGAGCTCCATACCTCCAGAGCTCCATACCTCCAGAGCTCCATAGCTCCATAGCACCAGAGCTCCATACTTCCATAGCTCCAGGGCTCCATAGCACCATAGCTCCATAGCACCAGAGCTCCATAGCTCCATACTTCCAGAGCTCCATAGCTCCATAGCACCAGAGCTCCATAGCTCCATAGCACCAGAGCTCCATAGCTCCATAGCACCAGAGCTCCATACTTCCATAGCTCCATAGCTCCATACCTCCAGAGCTCCATAGCTCCATACCTCCAGAGCTCCATAGCTCCAGAGCTCCATAGCTCCATAGCACCAGAGCTCCATAGCTCCATAGCACCAGAGCTCCATACTTCCATAGCTCCAGGGCTCCATAGCTCCAGGGCTCCATAGCTCCATACCTCCAGAGCTCCATAGCTCCATACCTCCAGAGCTCCATAGCTCCATACTTCCAGAGCTCCATAGCTCCATAGCACCAGAGCTCCATAGCTCCATAGCACCAGAGCTCCATAGCTCCATAGCACCAGAGCTCCATAGCTCCATAGCACCAGAGCTCCATAGCTCCATAGCTCCAGGGCTCCATAGCTCCATAGCTCCAGGGCTCCATAGCTCCATAGCTCCAGGGCTCCATAGCTCCAGGGCTCCAGGGCTCCATAGCTCCATACCTCCAGAGCTCCATAGCTCCATACTTCCAGAGCTCCATAGCTCCATAGCTCCATACTTCCATAGCTCCATAGCTCCATACTTCCATAGCACCAGAGCTCCATACCTCCAGAGCTCCATAGCTCCAGCCTGGGTGGCTGGTGGCTCCATAGCTCCATACTTCCATAGCTCCAGTCAGAGAGTTGGCGAAAATTGCACTAAGTGCGAAAGCCCATTCATTTACAACGGCGTGTCCACAAGGCGGCGACATTTCCCCGTTACCGGTGGCTGCGCGGCGGGTGAGTGACAGAGCTTATCCGAGCGGCTGGAACTCTGCGCCGGCATGGTCGAGCGTGAGGCCTCGGCCCTTTGGCTGCCTGGTACCTAAAACACTTCCATTGATCCAGCCACGGAGGGTGCTGGCTGGTGGCTCCATACCTCCATAGCTCCATAGCACCAGAGCTCCATAGCTCCATAGCACCAGAGCTCCATGGCTTCAGAGCTCCATAGCACCATAGCTCCATACCTCCAGAGCTCCAGGGCTCCATAGCTCCATACCTCCAGAGCTCCATACCTCCAGAGCTCCATACCTCTAGAGCTCCATAGCACCAGAGCTCCATGGCTTCAGAGCTCCATAGCACCATAGCTCCATACCTCCAGAGCTCCAGGGCTCCATAGCTCCATACCTCCAGAGCTCCATACCTCCAGAGCTCCATACCTCCAGAGCTCCATAGCACCAGAGCTCCATGGCTTCAGAGCTCCATAGCACCATAGCTCCATACCTCCAGAGCTCCAGGGCTCCATAGCTCCATACCTCCAGAGCTCCATACCTCCAGAGTTCCATACCTCCAGAGCTCCATAGCACCAGAGCTCCATGGCTTCAGAGCTCCATAGCACCATAGCTCCATACCTCCAGAGCTCCAGGGCTCCATAGCTCCATACCTCCAGAGCTCCATACCTCCAGAGCTCCAGAGCTCCATAGCACCAGAGCTCCATGGCTTCAGAGCTCCATAGCACCATAGCTCCATACCTCCAGAGCTCCAGGGCTCCATAGCTCCATACCTCCAGAGCTCCATACCTCCAGAGCTCCATACCTCCAGAGCTCCATAGCTCCATAGCACCAGAGCTCCATAGCTCCATAGCACCAGAGCTCCATAGCACCAGAGCTCCATAGCACCAGAGCTCCATAGCTCCATAGCACCAGAGCTCCATAGCTCCATAGCACCAGAGCTCCATAGCTCCATAGCACCAGAGCTCCATACTTCCAGAGCTCCATAGCTCCATAGCTCCATAGCACCAGAGCTCCATAGCTCCATAGCACCAGAGCTCCATGGCTTCAGAGCTCCATAGCACCATAGCTCCATACCTCCAGAGCTCCAGGGCTCCATAGCTTCATACCTCCAGAGCTCCATACCTCCAGAGCTCCATACCTCCAGAGCTCCATAGCACCAGAGCTCCATAGCTCCATAGCACCAGAGCTCCATAGCACCAGAGCTCCATAGCACCAGAGCTCCATAGCTCCATAGCACCAGAGCTCCATAGCTCCATAGCACCAGAGCTCCATACTTCCAGAGCTCCATAGCTCCATAGCTCCATAGCACCAGAGCTCCATAGCTCCATAGCACCAGAGCTCCATAGCTCCATAGCACCAGAGCTC
This sequence comes from Syngnathus leptorhynchus, assembly GCF_054491065.1. Lineage (NCBI taxonomy): Eukaryota > Metazoa > Chordata > Actinopteri > Syngnathiformes > Syngnathidae > Syngnathus > Syngnathus leptorhynchus. The sequence goes on from NW_028232032.1 coordinate 283,188, forward strand.
CATACTTCCATAGCTCCATAGCTCCATACCTCCAGAGCTCCATAGCTCCATAGCTCCATACCTCCAGAGCTCCATAGCTCCAGAGCTCCATAGCTCCATAGCTCCATAGCACCAGAGCTCCATAGCTCCATAGCACCAGAGCTCCATACTTCCATAGCTCCAGGGCTCCATAGCTCCAGGGCTCCATACCTCCAGAGCTCCATAGCTCCATACTTCCAGAGCTCCATAGCTCCATACTTCCATAGCTCCATACTTCCATACCTCCATAGCTCCATACTTCCATAGCACCAGAGCTCCATACTTCCATAGCACCAGAGCTCCATACCTCCAGAGCTCCAGAGCTCCAGCCTGGGTGGCTGGTGGCTCCATAGCTCCATACTTCCATAGCTCTAAGTCAGAGAGTTGGCGAAAATTGCACTAAGTGCGAAAGCCCATTCATTTACAACGGCGTGTCCACAAGGGGGTGACATTTCCCCGTTACCGGTGGCTGCGCGGCGGGTGAGTGACAGAGCTTATCCGAGCGGCTGGAACTCTGCGCCGGCGTGGTCGAGCGTGAGGCCTCGGCCCTTTGGCTGCCTGGTACCTAAAACACTTCCATTGATCCAGCCACGGAGGGTGCTGGCTGGTGGCTCCATACCTCCATAGCTCCATAGCACCAGAGCTCCATAGCTCCATAGCACCAGAGCTCCATGGCTTCAGAGCTCCATAGCACCATAGCTCCATACCTCCAGAGCTCCAGGGCTCCATAGCTCCATACCTCCAGAGCTCCATACCTCCAGAGCTCCATACCTCCAGAGCTCCATAGCACCAGAGCTCCATGGCTTCAGAGCTCCATAGCACCATAGCTCCATACCTCCAGAGCTCCAGGGCTCCATAGCTCCATACCTCCAGAGCTCCATACCTCCAGAGCTCCATACCTCCAGAGCTCCAGAGCTCCAGAGCTCCATAGCACCAGAGCTCCATGGCTTCAGAGCTCCATAGCACCATAGCTCCATACCTCCAGAGCTCCAGGGCTCCATAGCTCCATACCTCCAGAGCTCCATACCTCCAGAGCTCCAGAGCTCCATAGCACCAGAGCTCCATGGCTTCAGAGCTCCATAGCACCATAGCTCCATACCTCCAGAGCTCCAGGGCTCCATAGCTCCATACCTCCAGAGCTCCATACCTCCAGAGCTCCAGAGCTCCATAGCACCAGAGCTCCATGGCTTCAGAGCTCCATAGCACCATAGCTCCATACCTCCAGAGCTCCAGGGCTCCAAAGCTCCATACCTCCAGAGCTCCATACCTCCAGAGCTCCATACCTCCAGAGCTCCATAGCTCCATAGCACCAGAGCTCCATAGCTCCATAGCACCAGAGCTCCATAGCACCAGAGCTCCATAGCACCAGAGCTCCATAGCTCCATAGCACCAGAGCTCCATAGCTCCATAGCACCAGAGCTCCATAGCTCCATAGCACCAGAGCTCCATACTTCCAGAGCTCCATAGCTCCATAGCTCCATAGCACCAGAGCTCCATAGCTCCATAGCACCAGAGCTCCATAGCTCCATAGCACCAGAGCTCCATACTTCCATAGCTCCATAGCTCCATACCTCCAGAGCTCCATAGCTCCATAGCTCCATACCTCCAGAGCTCCATAGCTCCAGAGCTCCATAGCTCCATAGCACCAGAGCTCCATAGCTCCATAGCACCAGAGCTCCATACTTCCATAGCTCCAGGGCTCCATAGCTCCAGGGCTCCATAGCTCCATACCTCCAGAGCTCCATAGCTCCATACTTCCAGAGCTCCATAGCTCCATAGCACCAGAGCTCCATAGCTCCATAGCACCAGAGCTCCATAGCTCCATAGCACCAGAGCTCCATAGCTCCATAGCACCAGAGCTCCATAGCTCCAGGGCTCCATAGCTCCATAGCTCCATAGCTCCATAGCTCCAGGGCTCCATAGCTCCATAGCTCCATACCTCCAGAGCTCCATACCTCCAGAGCTCCATACCTCCATAGCACCAGAGCTCCATAGCTCCAGGGCTCCAGGGCTCCATAGCTCCATACCTCCAGAGCTCCATAGCTCCATACTTCCAGAGCTCCATAGCTCCATAGCTCCATACTTCCATAGCTCCATAGCTCCATACTTCCATAGCACCTGAGCTCCATACCTCCAGAGCTCCATAGCTCCAGCCTGGGTGGCTGGTGGCTCCATAGCTCCATACTTCCATAGCTCTAAGTCAGAGAGTTGGCGAAAATTGCACTAAGTGCGAAAGCCCATTCATTTACAACGGCGTGTCCGCCAGGCGGCGACATTTCCCCGTTAATAGCTCCATAGCACCAGAGCTCCATAGCTCCATAGCACCAGAGCTCCATAGCACCAGAGCTCCATAGCACCAGAGCTCCATAGCTCCATAGCACCAGAGCTCCATAGCTCCATAGCACCAGAGCTCCATACTTCCAGAGCTCCATAGCTCCATAGCTCCATAGCACCAGAGCTCCATAGCTCCATAGCACCAGAGCTCCATAGCTCCATAGCACCAGAGCTCCATACTTCCATAGCTCCATAGCTCCATACCTCCAGAGCTCCATAGCTCCATAGCTCCATACCTCCAGAGCTCCATAGCTCCAGAGCTCCATAGCTCCATAGCTCCATAGCACCAGAGCTCCATAGCTCCATAGCACCAGAGCTCCATACTTCCATAGCTCCAGGGCTCCATAGCTCCAGGGCTCCATACCTCCAGAGCTCCATAGCTCCATACTTCCAGAGCTCCATAGCTCCATACTTCCATAGCTCCATACTTCCATACCTCCATAGCTCCATACTTCCATAGCACCAGAGCTCCATACTTCCATAGCACCAGAGCTCCATACCTCCAGAGCTCCAGAGCTCCAGCCTGGGTGGCTGGTGGCTCCATAGCTCCATACTTCCATAGCTCTAAGTCAGAGTTGGCGAAAATTGCACTAAGTGCGAAAGCCCATTCATTTACAACGGCGTGTCCACAAGGCGGCGACATTTCCCCGTTACCGGTGGCTGCGCGGCGGGTGAGTGACAGAGCTTATCCGAGCGGCTGGAACTCTGCGCCGGCGTGGTCGAGCGTGAGGCCTCGGCCCTTTGGCTGCCTGGTACCTAAAACACTTCCATTGATCCAGCCACGGAGGGTGCTGGCTGGTGGCTCCATACCTCCATAGCTCCATAGCACCAGAGCTCCATAGCTCCATAGCACCAGAGCTCCATGGCTTCAGAGCTCCATAGCACCATAGCTCCATACCTCCAGAGCTCCAGGGCTCCATAGCTCCATACCTCCAGAGCTCCATACCTCCAGAGCTCCATACCTCCAGAGCTCCATAGCACCAGAGCTCCATGGCTTCAGAGCTCCATAGCACCATAGCTCCATACCTCCAGAGCTCCAGGGCTCCATAGCTCCATACCTCCAGAGCTCCATACCTCCAGAGCTCCATACCTCCAGAGCTCCAGAGCTCCATAGCACCAGAGCTCCATGGCTTCAGAGCTCCATAGCACCATAGCTCCATACCTCCAGAGCTCCAGGGCTCCATAGCTCCATACCTCCAGAGCTCCATACCTCCAGAGCTCCAGAGCTCCATAGCACCAGAGCTCCATGGCTTCAGAGCTCCATAGCACCATAGCTCCATACCTCCAGAGCTCCAGGGCTCCATAGCTCCATACCTCCAGAGCTCCATACCTCCAGAGCTCCAGAGCTCCATAGCACCAGAGCTCCATGGCTTCAGAGCTCCATAGCACCATAGCTCCATACCTCCAGAGCTCCAGGGCTCCAAAGCTCCATACCTCCAGAGCTCCATACCTCCAGAGCTCCATACCTCCAGAGCTCCATAGCTCCATAGCACCAGAGCTCCATAGCTCCATAGCACCAGAGCTCCATAGCACCAGAGCTCCATAGCACCAGAGCTCCATAGTTCCATAGCACCAGAGCTCCATAGCTCCATAGCACCAGAGCTCCATAGCTCCATAGCACCAGAGCTCCATACTTCCAGAGCTCCATAGCTCCATAGCTCCATAGCACCAGAGCTCCATAGCTCCATAGCACCAGAGCTCCATAGCTCCATAGCACCAGAGCTCCATACTTCCATAGCTCCATAGCTCCATACCTCCAGAGCTCCATAGCTCCATAGCTCCATACCTCCAGAGCTCCATAGCTCCAGAGCTCCATAGCTCCATAGCACCAGAGCTCCATAGCTCCATAGCACCAGAGCTCCATACTTCCATAGCTCCAGGGCTCCATAGCTCCAGGGCTCCATAGCTCCATACCTCCAGAGCTCCATAGCTCCATACTTCCAGAGCTCCATAGCTCCATA